>NC_091468.1:5370377-5512877 GCF_027789765.1 Dendropsophus ebraccatus
ATGTAACCTGAGGTTGCTTGGAAAACATGGATACAGCCATAGACCATAGGGCAAAAGGGCTCCCTGGGGCTGCATCCAACTTTTTCAACCACTGGTATTCAAATGCTGAGCGTCTGAATTAAATATAGTCAAAAAAAAAAAAAGACAAGAGTCCATTAAGTTCAATCTATAACCCTACTGTTTTGATCCAACTTGCTCGAGATTCACTCATCTCTAGTTACAGCCAATGCAGAGCTTGCCGCCAAGACAGGTTTGGCTCCTTGCCTTTCCAGTACCTACCCTACCTATTCGTAACCCTCTACACAAACATATCCCCCTACCCCTTTAGGAATCTTACCCAGCTACTCTCCCCAATACTGCTGCTGACCCTGGCGATCTCATAACTAAAGTCTTCACCCAAAGAAACAGTGTTCAAAATATGGTGCCCAGATGGGAAAAGTGCCCTACGCAACAGTAGTGTCCTAACAGTTACCCTTACCGACTCTACACATTCATAGTGACCCTTTAGTGTCTCTTCTCGTTGATAGTGCCCCCACACAGTTTAGGTGAGTGAAACAATTCAGTGCAGGCAGGCCAGCATCAAGGACACAAATGTACTAAAGTTGATAAACAAGATGATGATTTTCACCCTATAATCCTCCCTTTATGCACATAGACCACATGGTGTAAATGGACCTGGGGTAACTGCCCTTTCCGCCCCAGAGAATTTACAGCCCAAGCTTCAGAGGTTCCTGTTCCCTGATATCATTTTTTGCATCTGGGCCAGACTATTATTCTTTACTCTGTTTATGTTTGCAAACCTTTAAGTTTACTAGTTATTATAGTGTTTAGGCTATGTTCACTATGCCAAACCAGAGAGTATAGTGGGCAGCACCCTATAACCTGAGTGCTAAACCAATGCATGTAAGAAACACAGAAGGACTATGAAGAAAAAGCATAGGCAAAAAAGGTAGCACATCAAGGAAGCCGGGTACGGCATAATGCGTGGGGTGTTTTTGCTGCTCCCACCTGACCAATCCTTTCATCCACTGGACCGCACATAGTGATATTGTTTTCATTTCACTTTTCCTTTTTAATTTTTAGTCACTGCATTACCCATTATTTTTGTAATATTTTTTGGGATTTTTTCTCTTGCATTGTACTCATGTGCTGTGTCCTGGGTCAGGTAGGGTGTTGAGTCCGGGCTGAGGCGCCAGCTGGACCAAGGACGACATTTTAATGTTTTTAATGTTGAGTGGCATTTAGGGCTTGTCTCCCTAGGGTTACTTCTCCTGTTTTGTATATATTTTGTGTACTGTAAGGCTATTTTAATAAAGATTTTTTTTCTTGATGTGCTAGCTTTTTGTGCATTTGCTTTTTCTTAATAGTCCTACGTTCAAACAATGTATTAACAGCGGCCGTTATTTGGCACTCAAAATGACCGATGGAAATTGCATTGAAGTCTATAGCCTATGGCCAGACATGATTATTATTTTGATGTCCAGTAACGTCCAGATGTTCAGTAACGTCCAGTTGTTCAGTAACAGACGTTATTTGCATTGACTTCAATGCAAATCATTGTAGTGTGAAAAGGAAGACTGTTGTTTTCATTGAAAACAATGGCCATTCTTTTCATAAAAGGAAGTTGCGTGAACATAGCCTAATATGTAAAAATAAAATCCATAGGAAATATACCTGGTAAGTGTAACTGTTATTAGGTGACTTTACGACAACGCTCAGAGTGGCCAATAAGCTATCATATTATTTAGTGTAGTAAATGTGACCATTTTCTCACATCACAATAGAATATTTGTAGTATTTATCTCTTCAATAACATATGAGAGTATGTATTATAATAATGTTGTTATAATTGTTACCCATATTGGGAAAGTGCAGATAAACGCAATATAATTATATAAAAGTTAGATTAACAACATATAATTATATTTGCTGTTGAAAATGATATCAAAGTATAAAGGATAATAATATACACAATCTGATCATGGCCATTCTAGCTGTAATTTAGGGATAAATCAGTATAGAATTAATTACATTTGTTTTAAAATAGCTAAAAATATACTAAAGACCTAACAAAAATAAAGAAATGAATTAAAGTCCTTACTATTATGTACTAAAAGTGAATCTGTCTGCTGCAATTTATGTTACTGCTGAAACTAATAGCTGTTTGATCAAGGAGACACATAATACCTTTCATATATCTGTCTGTGCTTCCAGAACATGGAAAATGCTTTTACTCCCCAGCGCAAAGAGTCAAGGAGGCGTTCCCAAGCCCCTGAAACGCTGCATGCTAGAAAGCTTTCTCACAACCCCTCCCATACTTCACCTTGGTTGATTGTCAGTCATGGTTCAACCTTCAGTTTGACTTATTAGGGATAGGAGAGGGAGCGAGGAGGCATTACAGCCTTTAGCACTTGGAAACGCCTATTTGACACTTTTAAAAAAAAATTATTACTATTTATTAACAAATCGCTTATACATACAAAAATCCACATAAAATTATTAGATAGAGGCTTGTGATGCCCAACCCCTCCAAGGTTACTTAAATTAGGTATAGCTTAATTCACTTATTTCCATCAATATTGCATTTTACAGTTCTTTACTATCCATGGGATGTATCTCCACCCAGCTCTAGACCGTGTACTTCTATCTTTTACCCCCTGTTCTATATTTGTCGTTCTTACACTACTAACCATCCTTCAATTGGATTGGAATAGAGGGCCCTGGTAGACACACGGTGTCGGCCCCACTGACCCATTCACGCCGTCCCCAGACCAATACTCATGATCACCCAGAGTCAGTACTCACCTGGAAAGGGAAGTCTTTACCATTACACCCTTACAATTACCAATAACGTTATGTATAAAGTTTCAAAGAGGCTGTGCAGATTTTTAGCATACTAAATCCATTGAGTGAGTCAGACCATTTACAGGCCTCCCTCCCTCTTGCAGATTCTTCCTCATTCACTCTAATGCTCTGGGCCACATTTATTATGCAATCTAAGAACATTTTCCTGGGGTAGACTAGAAACTACAGCGTCCATATACCATATTTTCACTGTCTCACCCCAGCATCCATCCATCCAGGAGAAACAGTCGTCTTTTGTATTTCACACTTTCTCATGTTAAACTACTAATTCCTTCTTATTCGTCTAATAATCTCTCTTTTAGTTACCCTTCTCAGGTGAGACCAGACCCTCAGATCAACGAGCTCACTCCAGGGGCTTGGATCAGGATCAGAGACCCCCCCAAGCTCTCCAGGGTCACCCCCAACCAATCCAAACCTGACTATTTCTAGACTCTAATGTTGTGATGGAAATCTCACTTTACACAGGTGAATAAAAACATTTTTTCATGTTCCAGAAGCACAGATGGATATGTGAAAGGTACCGTGTGTCCTCCTGTCCTAAGAGAATCTTTGAATTAAAGGCTTGCTTTGATACAATATAAAAAAAAATCAACATTATAAATGTAAGAATTACCACACTAAAGCTATTTTTCTGGCTAATATGGTACTATACTATTTTTGTCTAACAAAATTTTCTCTAAAAATTGTGAAACTCGTGAACTGAATTTTTCAAAGATTTGCTCATCTCTGGTCATCATATTGAGAGTGGCATAACTCTTTATTTTTCCTGGAGCTCTGTTAGAACTTTTAATAATTTTCCTTGGAATCCTTTTTGGGATACAGATATCATGCATGTCATTGAGATGGTACAGTATGACGGTGCTGCAAATATAGTTAGCATGAAAAGCATTAGTGTAAGTGTTCTTAGTCAGTGTCGGGGGTCCAGTGATAGGAGTACCTGCTCCTGCATGCACATGCCATGGCACATTAGGCCAGTAGCATAGCATACCAACTAGTTCAGAGACTGGGTGCCTTAGGCTGGACATTTTACAGAAAAAAAAAATTACTTAAAAACACCAAAATTAGTGTTTTTTTTTTTTTTATGTCAAAAATGTTGCAGTCACATTTTAGCAGACTGTCAATGGGGAAAAATGAAATGTAATATCTAGAGGACACTTCTCACTATGGCATTTTTTTTCAGGGTTTCTGGGTATTTCCTGTTCTGTTCTACAAAAGAAAACATGGAATCACATGATAAAGAGTCACATGACCTGTCCCTAAAAAACTTAGAGAAAAAAAATATTTATAGTAATTTAAACGAAAATGAGAAAATGCCAGAAAAATGGCCAGGGAAAAAAAACCCTAGAAAAAGTACTGGCACATGTTTGGATATTTTTGTGTCTTCTCTTCTTCTTCTTCCTCCTCCTCCTTCTTCTTTTTTTTTTTTGGAGGGGTGGGGGGGGGGGGGCCTCAGGGTGTTATCACACTATGTTTTTGCTATGTCCAAAATGTCTGAAGTGTTTTCAGATGAAAATATAAACTGGTGAAATTGGAAAAAAGAATGCAATATGTAACTTTTGGGGGGTTCCTGTGTCTACTAAATGCACTATATGGTAAAAGTGACATGATATTATTATTCTATAGATCATTCCGAACGTAACCATATGCAGGTTTACACAGATTCTCTAATGTTATATATATATTTTTAATTAAATGTTTTTTTTTTTTTGCAATTAATTATCAATAAAGTGGCCCTATTGTGACGCTTGTAACGGTTTTAGTTTTTCACCTACGGGGCTGTATGGGGTGTCATTTTTTTCTGCAATGAGGGGAGGGGCTTTGAGGTGTTCGTAAAGACATTTTTCCTTTTGCCATAGGCATAGCATTGATCAGTGTGATAGTTGATCTGTTCATTGAGCCTGTCTCTGGCAGACTCAGTGAGCAAATTGCCGATCGGACTGCACGGGGTCAGGTGAGAGACCTCCTGCAGTCCGTTACAATGATCGGGACTCCCCCTGTCGCTTACACTTATATGCTGCAGCGTTTAAGGGGTTAATGACGTGCTGCAGACTGTCATTAACGGTGAGGGCGGGCTGCTCACTGCAGCCGGCCCCCACCTCCTATGAAGTGCACTCCGCTCCGGAGTGCACTTCATAGCACAGGACGTAACGGTACGTCCTAGGTTGTCTAGGGGTTAAACTTGCAACCCTGTATCAAATTGATGTGGCCTAGAGTACCCGTGCTCTAGGATTGCAACGCCCCTCCGTCCCTCCTCTTCCTCCTCCCCTCTTCACCACTAGGCATGCCCCAGGCAGGATTTTTTTCTATTCTTTTCTTGTTTGAACACTGCACAGCTGCCTTAACGATGTAACCCATGTGCAGTGTTCACACAGGTGATGAATAGGAGAAATTGTTCTAGGGGCATTCCTAATGATGGCCGGGAGGAGGGATGGGGGGGTGTCACAATCTTAGGACAGGGATACTCTAGGCCACACCAATTTGACACAGGGCTGCAAGTTTAAACATAGTTTTTTAGGACAATAACTGCATCACCTGCCGAACTGACCCCAAGAAAGATCTTGGATTAAAAGCAGCTATCCAATGGTACAAGTGGTTTGGGGAGGGCAGATTGTGGGTACAGAGTCACTTTAAGCACCTGCTGATCACTGAAGTGCCCATGGTGCATGGGAGATCACAAGTAGTAACAGTGCAAGGAACTGCAGAATAATCCTATTCAAAATGATTCTAAAATTGGTTGCCCCACAGGTACAAAAAGTAT
This sequence comes from Dendropsophus ebraccatus, assembly GCF_027789765.1. Classification (NCBI taxonomy): domain Eukaryota; kingdom Metazoa; phylum Chordata; class Amphibia; order Anura; family Hylidae; genus Dendropsophus; species Dendropsophus ebraccatus. The sequence continues at coordinate 5,376,001 of NC_091468.1, forward strand.
GGCAAGTGCAAGAATAGCAGAATACACCCATCAGAAAGATCTCCTGGAAGACCCCACTTGCTGAAGACGTTAATTTGCTGCCCACTGCATATACCTGCCCGACACAGACTACTAAAAGAAATGTATTGAATAGAGTATAGACAGCGTGTTACATGGAGTAGTATCCTCTCCATTGTACTGCATGGTATGGTTTCTTCTGAACATTTTAATCCATTTTGAAGGAAAGGGTTTATGCATATGGACCTAACAGCTCTGGTCTTCTGAAGCTCTTAAGGCCCATAGTTTTGGTAAATATAATTTGTATAAAAATATGCAAATTAGATCTATTGCTTTAAGAGAAGCGGTCACATGACCACATGAGGCAGTCTGCACAGAGAGAGGAAGGAGACTGTTAGTGCACAGAGCTCGTCAGTGAAAAATCTGCTGCTGCACTGATAAGATATTGTACAAAAGCAAAGACAAAAAGATTATTAGGAAAGCGGAGAGGAGAAACATAAAGTGATTGAGAGAGAAAAATAGAGAGGGCAAAAGATAGATAGATTAGGCATAGGATAGCAAAGGATGCACAGAACAAAAAAACGTGCTATACAGATATCAAAGTACTATACTGTCATCCTTGCGAGAGTGTATATGACATAGGTGTTTTCCTGAGGCACAAATATATACCTTGTGCATGTCTGTAGAATACAACTCTAAAAAAAAGTGCTATACAGATATACAAGTACTATAGTTGGACCCTTGCGAGAGTTTAGTGGAGAGACTGCTTCTTCACTACATTTGTGACCTTTTTCCTGCATAGACCCTGTAATGGTGAATTTCCTGCATAGACCCTGTAATGGTGAATTTCCTGCATAGACCCTGTAATGGTGAGTTTGCTGCATAGACCCTGTAATGGTGAGTTTCCTGCATAGACCCTGTAATGGTAAGTTTCCTGCATAGACCCTGTAATGGTGAGTTTCCTCCATAGACCCTGTAATGGTGAGTTTCCTGCATAGACCCTGTAATGGTGAGTTTCCTGCATAGACCCTGTAATGGTGAGTTTCCTGCATAGACCCTGTAATGGTGAGTTTCCTGCATAGACCCTGTAATGGTGAATTTCCTGCATAGACCCTGTAATGGTGAGTTTGCTGCATAGACCCTGTAATGGTGAGTTTCCTGCATAGACCCTGTAATGGTAAGTTTCCTGCATAGACCCTGTAATGGTGAGTTTCCTCCATAGACCCTGTAATGGTGAGTTTCCTGCATAGACCCTGTAATGGTGAGTTTCCTGCATAGACCCTGTAATGGTGAGTTTCCTGCATAGACCCTGTAATGGTGAGTTTCCTGCATAGACCCTGTAATGGTGAACATTGAAGTCTAAAAAAAAAAAAAATTACTTTGAGATATTGGAAAGGTAATGATGTTACTGACATGTAGAGCCCTAAATTAAACCAAATACACTACCCCTGTATCATATAGATGCTTTAAACTATGAAATCTGAAGAAATCCGAAATTCGGTCGAACCGAACTTTCCGAAAAAAATCCGAAAGTCCGGTCGGAACGAACTTTTGAAAAGTTTGTTCATCTCTAGTCAGGAGGCGTGAGCTGTTGAGCCATCAGGTGTGTGTGGAGGGGGATGCCCCCAGTGCTCTAAATGACATAATTTGCAAATTTTAAAGAATGTAATTTCACCAAAACCACAGGACTGATATCGCATTGTCCCTTTACCATTCAATACTTTACTTTTGTTATTTATGTTTTCCTGCTTTCACAGGCGGGCGCCACATTGGGAAGCTAGATTTCTCAGATGAGTGTTTTCTGCATTTTTTCATGACTCCCATTACTGGTATCGGCACTTTTCGACAATGCACCCAATCGTCTGTTAGGGTATATGCACGCAGAGTAATTCTCGCTGAAAACTGTGTGCAATCCACTTTTCGCCACCCCACCCCCACCCCCCTGCAAGAAGAGTTGTACTTTTTCTTTTATGTTTTATGTAAAAGAAGGAAAAAATGTACCTGGCCACAGCATGTAAAGTGTTTCTCCAATCGTGATAGATACAGCAGGGGCCTGTGATCCCTGTACCCTGAAACTGCAGTCTGTGGATGGATGCCTAACCTTGGTAACCCTTGTCTTATGTCGTTACACTCTCAACAGTGTTAGACTTTGACTTATAGTTTCCTCCCTGGTGTTTCCCTATTTAGGTCCCAATGCTCGCAACAAGAGTGAGAACCTGAGGGACTACGTATCAGGGTGGTTTGGTGCTCTCCCCACTAGGAGGCGCTGCTTGACAACAGGCTTCCTTCTCTGGAATGAGGGATATCTGGCTATTCCCGTATTTTGAGACTTGTAACTGAGGCTCCACGGACCCCTTCTTTGCAAATTAAAATTTTGTAGGGGGCAATCAGTGGAGACTCTTAAAGTACTCCTTTGGATTTTTTCACGATCTCCCTGAGTTAAGTGATTGTTGTGTTTTATGAGACCCTGTAATACCTTATTCTATGCCCACTGTGTGCCACTGGTTGGTTGTCTGGCATCTCCTCTCTACAGAATGGTGTAATACTACATGTTATGCACTCCTCTTTACCTGGGCCAGGGTGAGTTGCACCTTTGGGCACCAGGTGAGAGGGGCATCATTTTATTTTCTGGTACCTTGCGTTACCTGTAAAGGGCCTGAAAACGCTCCAGTCCTCTACATAGAAAGACATTTAGAGTCTCTTGTAGATCATTCTGACTGTTGTATATAAGAACTTAGGGTACTATTACACCAAGCAATTTTCCGACGACTAACAATTAATGATAAACTATCTTAAACGACCGCTAAGGCAAACGACCCGAAATCGTTCGCCCAAGTACACAAAACGATGATCGTTATTTATGATAGTTCTTGCGGTCGTTTAGTCGTCGCTATTGCGTACGTTTCAGCTGTGAATTTTTATTCCACCGAACGATGAGCGAACGATCAAACGATAAAAATAGGTCCGGATCCTATTAAACGATCAACGATTTCTCGTTGGTCGTTTAATCGTTGCCTGCTATTACACAAAATGATTATCGTTCAAATCCGAACAATTTAACGATTTTTCGAACGATAATCGTTCCGTGTAATACCACTCTTACTTTATCCATATTAGCTGCTTATGTTCCTTTAAATTTTCATTTTTCTCATTTTGCGGGATTTAGAACCAATTACTAGTTTTTCATAGAGTTTTGGTCTCAACATACAATGGTCGTTCTGGAACCAATTAATATTGTATGTTAAGGGACCACTTGTATTTACTCCACCAGAAAATATAAAACGTAGAAAAAAGTTTTGAAAAACCTTCCCAAGTTATATTAATACAATGTAAAAATAAAGTCACAGTCCACAGTTCCAGCATAATTTCTATGGCGGTCCATGCATTAATGTCTATGCTCGTTCATAATCCTAAGCATTATAACAGTAACAATGAATAGTAATAATGTATTTACTAATATGAGAATATTCCATACTTAATATATTACACAAAAGTAAAATAAAGAAATAATTGTTGAATAGGCACTTACTGGAATTACAGTTAATCCTGATACAGTCTAGATAGGGAAGAATAGATGAGAAATGAAAATTTATCCTTCAAGATATTAGCTGCAGACATCCAATAAAATTACAGTCCACCCTTCCGGGGACAGACACATGCACATGTGGCCACATTCTACAGAAATCTATTCTTGTGCCACTATTCATTTTTGACACAGAATTTTCTTCCATTTTTCAAGTAAACACTGAATTATATTGGCCAATTCAAGCTGTGCTACATGAAGGCAAACCTCGGCGTTCTTCAAAGCAGTCAAAGATGTAGATCTAGACAGGCAGCCACTTTCTCCCCATATGTGCCAGAACACTGCACAACTGAGAAACTAGATATGATAATGTTCCGTCACAATGGGGGTATAGAGCTTGCCAAAAAAAGATCTTCCATCTTGTGCAGTCATGTTCTGCCCCAAAGGTTTAAATATGTATATGTTGGGAAATAGAGAATCTTAATTTTTAATACCGAAGAGTAAATGTAACCTAAATTAAAACCAGATTTGCTTTTAATAATAAAAAATATATACAAGTAATATGTAACTAAAAAGTAAAAATAAATAAGCATAAAGAAATGCATAAAAAACAAACAATAACAGGATAAAAAAACATAAATACAAAAAAAACCCAGAAACAATAACAAAAAAACAGAAAAAAATAAACAAACTAGGGATGGTCCGAACCCGCCGAGGTTCGGGTTCAGCTGAACCCGAACGCTCGGCATCGGATTACCGCTGTCTGCCTGCTCCGTGCAGCGGGCGGATACAGCGGGAGGACCGCCTGGAAAACTGGGATACAGCCTATGGCTATAGCTGTATCCCAGTTTTCCAGGCGGTCCTCCCGCTGTATCCGCCCGCTGCACGGAGCGGGCAGACAGCGGTAATCATTGCGGATGGTTCGGGTTCGTACGAACTCGGTTCGGACCATCCCTAAAACAAACATATAAATTTAAATTAATAAACAAAATATATCTATAGTAAACAAGACTTGTTTCATAAACTGTTATCTGTTTTATTGCTTAAAACGGATAATAAAAATCTGGTTTATTGTGTTCAGAATCTCATATTTGGTCCTTTGAGGAGAACATATCTTTCAAAACTTCAAGATTTCAGTCCCATGTAGCAGAGCTTGTCATGTGTCGTCAACCGCATCAGAAAAGTGGTGGCAAACAGTCTGGGATCAAGACACGCACACATCTTGCTACAAAATACAACTGCATTGACGGGTCCTAATGTTCTTTGTAATAGAAGCAGCAGATTCCGCCACGAGAGGGAGGCAGAGGAGCATCTGAATAGATGCAGCTAATGAATTTCTCAGCCTCAAACTCATGTTCCTTTTCAGAAGATATTCCTAAGCAAAGTGCATATCCCTGTGATTTCCAGTAACATCTCTGTCTATAATTACTTCTTTTCTTTCTTATTCTCTACTTTCAGCTTAAAAAAAATTGCAACAGTTCAAAAATATTGTGGTTACCTTGTTATAGACGTCAGTGCTATTCAAAAACAATAATTCTATGTTTAATGTAGAATGCATGGAAAGGTCATTTTGTATGTTTTGTACTTTTTTTATATTTACTTTTTTGTTTTTGTTTAATTTCTTTAATTTTAATGTCTGTTTGATCTGAGCCATCAGTGCATTATTCTGTGAAAGAAATTGTGTGGATGATGTTCTCCAGACTGTTTGCTAAGGGCCGCAGACCTTGGTCATTGAAGGGTTATTGTTCACTTTTGATTGAAAACGTGAAAATGCAACCACAAAATAAAAATAAAAAAATTAAAAAGGCAAATTAATTTTAAGGATGAAATAGTGTAAAAGTGATTGTTCAAAAAGAGAAGCCCAGGCAATAAAACAGTAGTCCGCAGCACTCGAGAGAATATTTATTTTAACCTTTCGTGGTTCCACAACACATTGAAGATTGTAAAACAGCGATATTTGTCTTCTCTTTTCCAACTGAGATGAATTGGAGATGAAATGTTATAAGATGGAAAATGAGCAAAAAAATTAATAAAAAAGTGAATTATGTGAGAGCAAGCAAGAGTAAGGCTATGGTCACACACAGTAAAGAAAAGTATAAAACACGGCCGTATTTTTAATTTAATAATGTGCTACCTTAAAGTCTTTGGAGAAACAGCTGTCTGTGCACACACGGTACAAACATTTTTCGTTTTTTTTTTTTACAATGTGTGCACAGACTTTTTCATAGACTTTAAGCCCATTATTTGATTTAAAATACGGCCATATTTTATACCTATTATACTGTCGTCTTTTGTCTTTATTTTACTGTGCGTGAAAATAGCCTAAATGCGATTTGAAATGAATAAACAGGTTAATTTTTGGATTCTTTAAGGGTTACCTAAATTGACCGTTAGTTTTACGCGTCCAGCGTCCAGTTCTAAACGTAGGGTATCTGCGGAGTCCCTGGAAGTAGTCGCCATTAATATACCATAAGCTCGCTGAGAGCGGAAGCGCAGTGACACATCTTCTGCCTCCGTATGCATGACCATGGGGAGCTGAACCTTCATAAACATGCTTCCGTCATAGCTGAGAACTGTGGCCTCTGAAAATCAAAAGAGTCATGTAAATTCTTTTGTGTTTTGCTGATTCGTTGCCTACATTAATAACATTCGTGAATTTTTTTTTATCATGTTTGTTGGCGTGAAACAAAGCAAGATATAAAGCAAGGAGAAGAAAAAGGTGGTAAACGTCAACTATAAAGCCGGTATCCATCAGACGCTGCTTTCCTCGGCACAGGTTTATGCTTTCTCGTCTCTCTGCTGATTGCATTTACCAGAATACAATACAAACAACCTTGAGATAGAGGACAGGCCCGACTAAGTGCTCAGGTGAACTTGTTCTCCTTCTGTTACCATTTTAGTACATGTTTTCTGTCCAATTTCATCATTACTTGGGTAAGCAATTTTTTTTCTTTCTCCTTTTTTTTGACGTGTAAGTGTTGGGAAAAAGAACAATGTATTAAAGGTCTAGATCAGAGACAGGACTTAAATCTCTCACAACAGAATGCAAAATCTGTAATGGGGACCCTCTCTACCATGCGTCATTTATAATACTTGAGTCCTCTTATGGGGTAGAGGGACCTTTGACCTCTGGTATCAGGGCTTGAAGGGAACTGCTACCTATGCATTTCCTATAGCTTTACCTGTGTCTAGATATAAGGTCCATAGTTGATGAGCACAATTGAGGAAACATGCAGACAAGCGAGGCTAGCCATTCTATTGCAATGGGCCTATAGTTATGCATATGATGCATAACTATGAGTTATGATGCAGAAATCTATATAATAGGTTTCCTTATACTTTTTGAATAGGTCTGCACATAGTGGTGGGTATTCCCTTTCGCAGCCTTTTCGTGCAGGGTAACACTACCAAAGCACTAAGGGTCCTATTCCACGGAGCGATAATTTGGCCAATTCGGCAGATTATTGCTCCATGGAATAGAGACAACGATCAGCCGATGATCGTGTCATCGGCTGATCGTTTATTAAGGTTCAAACCTAAAATCATCGGACACCGACTGCAAATCGTTGCGTGGAATAGGGATGTGCGGCGGGCGACCGACGATTTTGCAAGCACCATGCTTTACCGACACATGTAGTAGGTCTTCTCCTGTGCTTCTTCTTCCTCCCGGTCCCATGTGCAGGAGCAGCTTTAGTGCAGCCTGTCTTAGCTGACAGACCGCTCAGCCAATCACTGGCCAGAACCACCACGGTCAGTGATTGGCTGAGCGGTTTGTCAGCTCAGACAGGCCGCACTGAAGCTGCTGCTGCTCGCAGGACCAGGAGGAAGAAGGAGCACAGGAGAAGATGTATGGTGTTTAAGCAAGGGCTGAAAAGACATCGGTAACAATGTCCCTGCAGCCGTCGCTAAACGATTATCGGGGCGTGTAATAGGCCCAATAAACGAGCGACGATCTAGCAGAGGCAAAATATGCATGTCTCATTAGGGATGTCATACTGCTGTATTGTACAGATTTGTCCTTCCTTGCCTAAGGGATTGCAGGACTTCGATCAGAGACAGACAGACAGTTTGAGCACTGGTGCTAGGCTGCCAGCTGATATGCTGTACTGTATATGCTATACGAGTCTCTGTATGGCCATCCAGTGGCAGAGATGTAGACTGCAGCCAGGTGAGGGTTTAGTTAGCCTATTGCAATAATGTAATGAAAAATGTAAAATGCCAAATTAAGACCTTAAAAAAAATTGTAAAGAGGTAAAAACATCTCCTTTTTTCATTTGACTTACAAAGGTCCTATTGTTTTCTTTTTTTCCCACAATCATGGTGCGCATACTTTTATTTATCTCCTATATGTACTTTTTTCTGGTGATCCTCTAATGTTTATTCATACGTTTGTCTCTTGTTACAATTACACATGAAAAGCAAACTAGACTGAGGTCACACATAATTCCGATATACTAGGTGTGAACTCGCTCTATATAAAACTATAACATAAAAGGATGAGAAAAATGGGCAACCAGACTTGTATCTCTAAAAGCTTCAATGCAATATCACAATAAGAAAAACAACCGAAACCACGTATTATAATTATAGACATCACAAAAAGAAAACATAAGAACCACAAATGGAAAAAAAAGGCATAATGGAATATTAGATGAGAAGCAATTACATAAACTAGTTATATCCCCATAAATATTACAGTGTCACATGGGAGACATGTTCTGCTATAGGCACACTAATTCTCATACTCACAAAAGTGCAAGGCAGCATTTACTAGTGCACCTGGGAGGAGGTATATCCTACAACCTATACACTGTATACCTACGAGAGTCTTAACCTAAAGATAGGCTCCTGCTGTGCTCAACAATGGAAATGAAATAAGAGTGTGAGCCAAATTATATTGATGTGACATCTGTCATTCCATCTGCCGCATTCCATAAAAAAAAAAAAAAAAACTAAACCAACCCTGAGATTAGACTGATGTTTTTTTGTTTTATGTACAATCAGGGAAAGATCATAATGCCAGAATAAATCACGCTTCCTTTTACGACTGCAAGATAAAAAAAAAAAAACAAAATAAAAGTGCATGTTGTTGCCTCTATAAATCGTGGGCTTTAAAACTCTTATAAAGTCAGATTTAGAGTCAAATAAAAGAAAAACAAAGCATATGCAAAGCAAAGCCCTCGATGTCATAAAATCAACTCCATGTAATAGTATAGTACATCTCCAGTGATGAATGTGCGGCCGGGCTGTATAGGATTTCATTCTTCTTGCTTTCATTGATGGTGATAATAGTGTTATTGTTTGCTCCCTGGTATAAGTGTTCCCTGCTGTAGCTCTTGGGCGGATGAGGTTATATAGAGGTTTTCCTTGTTTTGTAATCCAACATAATGGAGATATATCACCTAATAGGAACTCTATATTATTAAAGTTAGAAATGCTTACACCAGTGAACACCTTTCACAACTAACCCAACAATACCCGGCTATTTAGGGCAATGCTCCTCCTTTCTAGAGTTGATTTTGACCACTACATGCAATAGGCGCGGTGGTTGTGGTTGTGCTTGGCCCTCGAGATGAGAAAACCTCAAACATGCTCCGGTTCGTCCAAACCCAATCGGGCACAGTTTGAGTACCGGTGGCTACAGAAGTTAGATACAGTCCTAAGGCTGCCTGGAAAACAAGGATACATACATAGACTATGTTTACACACTGTTAGGCTATGTTCACACTGCGTATGAATCCGTCCGTAGATCGTACGCCGCCGTACATGTGCGGCTGAAACTACGGGCGTGGGAAAAATAGACATGCGGCCGGATGCGTACGAACCGCGAACATACGCCCGCAGTACAGTTATGCTTCCCTAGCTTGTTTCGAAGCGATCTGAAACAGGTCATTTACTTGGAAATCTTCGCCCAGCCCCGTAAACCACACAGAACCTTTTGGATCGAAAAATCAAGTTCAATTTGGCTGAAATAAGTACTTTGTACAGGACCGCATGGAAATCCACGGCCGTGAGTCTCAACATTTCCGTCCTCAAACAATGGTCTTCTTCATTTTTCACGGCGCCGTATACGATCCAGCCGTAAGCTCATACGTAGTGTGCATTCTGCGGGAGTATATCGTATACTTTCAAGCGAACGCATCAACCTCAAAACTACGTGCGTATATTCGCGGTTCGCACTACGGACGGATTCATACGCAGTGTAAACATAGCCTTAAAATGATAGCCCTTTTTATTAGCTGGTCGTTATTTAATGGTAAACAACAGCCATTATTTTTAAAACAATGGCTATCATTTTGACAGTGGGTGAACATAGCCACAGGCTATATGCTATGACTGGATATTGGTACCACTTGGTCAGGGAAGAGATGGGGAAGACAGAGACAGTACACTCTGCACTAACCCCCGCGACTGCCCCCGCCTATTTGCCACTATTAGCCCTAAAGTTTTGTACGTTTTGTACGTGACACACAAAACATAGGCAAGACAGACACACAGTATAATGGAGGGTCAAAACCAGAGGAAAGCAGAGGTACAAAATCTGAGACAAATGGATAATCAGGTCATGTAGCAAATGCTCAGAGCAGACGGAAGGCAAGGATAGTCAGGGTGCTGATGCAAGGGTCAGGAAAGCCAGGGAATAACACAGAAAACCGCAGAGGAACTTGGCTCGGTAGAAGGGATCCAGACTTAATATCCAGCAAGGGGAAAACACACTGGAGAAGCTTTATAGGAGATAAACATTATTGGACCAGTCTCCTGATCTCCAACCACAGACACCTGTTGACTAAATACACTGACTGGCAGGAGACCGGCCAGTCACAGAATACCAAAACTAAACCAAGTTAACTCCAAAGTGGCCGAAGGAACTCAGCCGAGCAGACATGGGTGAGGTAGGTGGGGCAGTGAGTGGTAAAGCAGTGTTCAGACTGAGCTAAAAACACACAGAATAAACAAAAACTTGGGGCCAAAAACATAACCTTTGCCACAGAGGTCGTTTTTTCCCTCTAGACGGCGGCACAGATGTCTTATCAGGCATGGACATGACATTTTGTGTTTTCCAGAACTCTTAAAGACTGCATCCAACAAGTAGATGTTCAAGATTCGCTCATCCTTACCGAAGGTTCATTGGCATTATACAAGGAGACCTGAGCTAGGGAGCACTGCTCACCCTATTAGTAGCACGCATGATGCGGGAATGGGATTTCCTGTAAATTGTCAATTCTGACTATTATTATTATCATTATTATAATTATTATTATTATTATTATTAATAACAATAACTTATAGAAAATATAAAATTAGACTTCTTTTTGAGGTTTGTCCATTTCATTCTCTCCCCCCCCATGGATGAGATCCCCTAACATACTAAGTATGCGGCTCCTATTTTCAGGGGCCTCATAGTAACTACTGTACATGGGTGGTCTCTATGATATGTGTAACAGGAGACCATAGGTTTGTGTTAATCTGCTATATGTTATGCTTGCGATTTGCCATCCATTGTGCATGATGGATTAAGAGTCTTCACTGTGCTAAATAGAGACCCATTCCACCTTCTTTTCTAAAACCCACGCATGGCCATCCTATTACATGATGATCTGCTATAGCTGCATGAATTTCCTTTGTTACTATGTTGTCTATTCAACTGTAATGTGTATCCACTTTGTTTATTCTTGTCCTAGTTGCATCTATTGGATGTATGTATCCTATGGCATTGTATGGTCGTACCTTGTCTGTTGTATACTTGGACGGTTTCTATTTGTAAATAAATAAATAAAGAATGCAATAACCCCATCCTCATCTTCACATCCTGTAAATGTAAATATATTTTCCCATTCACAGCTCAATGTTCCAGCTCTGTTACATTACATTAAGAGTGCAGATGGTTAACATGCTAACTCTCCCAGCAAAGCCTCATTCACCTTCCAGCTTCAGCATTCTGACCTTTGGTAAGTCATCTAACCCCCTGGCGTGCTCCATAGGGGAGGGACAGATTGTGCCTGAAACATTTTATTAGCTGAGCTACGATATGTATATTAGCCCTACGAGCTACAGATGAGATCCGGTCTGGTATATATCATTTGTGATAGAAATCCTTGTAAATCATAAGTTTTCCTGTCTTAGGAGTAAGGTTACAGTCACCGTAACAGTTAAATTTAGCTGAGCTTCAGAAAATGCTGCCATGGCGTGTTAGGCTAGGTGTCTGGAATCTGCTTGGCTGGAGAGATGAGCGGCCTCAGTATGATTGATGGCTTCCTCTATTGTGTACCAGAAGCACTGCGGAGATTCTGCATGCCCAGGTCTTATGTCACTTTCGGAAAGCAAGGACTAGAAGTCTAAGTCGCATCATATCTCTAGGTCTAATTACTTCTGTTATAGCCAGAAGGATTAAGGAGAGGGTCATGGAACCCTGGGAAATTGGAGCAGAGATGGGGCTATTATGGACTATTAGAAGGATGAATATATCAATGACAATTAGTGGCCGCCATCTGCAATGTGATATTTTACTATGTTTAATAGCAGGGGATAAATACTAATTATATTCCGGGAAGATTGTGAAATAAAGTCAAATGTTACCAAATCTGTGCTGGAAAAGCTAGGCACGATGGTGTAGTGTGGGCTGCCAGCGTCAGGGGCATGGTAAGTATTGTATCGCCAAATCCAATGCAGTGAATAGAAAAGAAACGGTGATGCATATAATGCAAGTGTCACTGCTTCCTACTATATATTTGCAAGACAAGGTAAAGCAAGTATTGTGCCCCCTATATGTTTTTATGAATGTTAAACAAGCAGCAGTGATACAGTGCACACATCACCACTCAAGTACAGGGTTCAGCAATAGGCTCCTATATGGACTTTTCATGAAAAATTATGCTGAAAGCACCATATGCCACCCACCCTGGCTAATGTCCTGTTGCAGTCCGCGTGTCCACTCTATGCATTACCATTAGTGTGGAGATAACTCTATGAAATAGTCCAAGTTCGTCAGCTTCTCAGAACCCGAATGCTTAGCATTTCACTCCCCGCGTCTGAAGAAGGTGGAGACAGCCCAAGGACTGCCTGGAAAACATGGATAAAGCATATAGGCTGTATACAGGATTTCCAGGACTCCCTAGGGCTGTATCAGACTTCTCCAGGCATCGGGAGTTAAATACAGAGTGTTCGGGTTCTGAGAAGTGTAGGGACTTCCATAAAGTTTGCTCAATACTATTTACTACTTACATCACCGACTCATTAAAGGTTAGGGGGCTCAAAAGCCTTTAGATTTTGTACCAATAAGAACCCTTCACTTTGAGCACCCGCCCCTATGGCTCCCCCCTATACTGAGCTACTGCCTAAGACTCGGAAAATGGAGATGAGCATGACTTAATGAGCGTGACGATGGATGCCGCTCTAGAGAGTCCTGGCGGACACAGCCTATGGCTTATCCATGTTTTCCAGGAGGGATACAGCCATAAGCCACAGGCCGCATCCATCAGGACCTCCTGGGGCTGCATCCAATATCTCCAGCCACTGGTATTCAAATGAGGAGCGATCCAACTGAAGCATGGTCATCATTATTAAACATACTGTATATTGTTGGAAGACAAAAGATACTAATAACATAAAGCGAAGATTGTGGATATATAGGATGAGTTTCATGGACTCTATATGAGATACTAGTAATAGAAATGGCGCATGGTGAATGGGGGTAGAAATTTGACTAGAGCTGATGGTAATTCTGGAGAAGTAGGGTCCTATTGCCTTTTTGCTTTGGGGCCCCCAAGATTGAATAACCATAATAATAGAGTAGATAGTGATTGGCTTTGGTTTGGCTGCTGGTAATCCCTTTGCTTTCTTGTTTCCTTATAAAACATTCTTTAAAACCCAGAAACAGCCGTGCCAGTTGTTGTTTTGAGGCCCCCAGCCATATTAACATATATACCATATCTGTGATCTTTACTAATGTGTTTCTACTACATAGTGTTACATTCAGTCCCATGACAGTCATTTCGATTGCACAACAGATGCAAATTGTGCAAATGATTTAAAGGGAATGTGTCACCTGAATTTTCTTTTACTGATTAGAGTCAGATAAAAAGCTTCATTTATTCTAATCTGTTTCTATTTTTTGACTGTAAGTTATTATTTAAAAAAAAAAAAAATGTATTATTTCAATCTTTGTTCATTGTTATGGGGGAGGCCATCTGGCCTGAGCTCTTCTAAACAGCATTTAGTGACATGCTTTACAGCCTGGCTCATGGACATAGACAGCAATAGACAAACTCTGTCCCTTTGAAATGAATGTGAGACATTACTGAGCGCGCTCTGTGACCTGTGAGGAGATCATTCCACAGGGAGCTGCTTTTGTCTCCTCTATCTACTGGTGTCACATGACGCTGCAATGCTGTACAGATCACTTTACTGCAGCCTCCTCTTATCACCACAGACAAAACAAGAAGTCTCAGCTTAGTTTTAGTCCCAGTGGTGAGAATGAGAACTGCAAGATATCAGGATTATTTAATAATATAGATAGAAGAATGGAAAAAACCGAAACAGATGAGAAGAAATTAGATAAAAAATGGTCCTGCCAACCGCATTATTGATATGCATGTCTCCTCTTTATTTGCAAATCAGCATATGTTGCCTTTTTCCTGTCGAAATGATGGCAATATGCAAGCAGTTTTTCTTGCTCATTTATCTCCACTCCGACCATATGCAGTAGCTGGATTTTGCCACAGGGTGGTACACATTGCTTACCTAATTGAATGATTTTGTAATTCAGTTGACAGTTTGGTTCAACCCTTTGCCAGCTTCACTGCACACGGCAAAGGGAAAGACCGCAGCATCAAAGCTGGCAACCAATCAACAGAAGGCTTCGAGGTGGAACACTGACTCTCCAATTCCTGGGTATATTCATTGTTTTATGCACCTAACGGTTTAACATATTGGAGTCTACTCTATGGTGGATATAACAATACACTGTGACAGACACAGCTCGGCTCTCTGACCCTCCCCTATATAAAAAGAAGCTTGCCCATGAGTCAAACAAGACATTCCAGACAATATTATTTGATGAAACTGGAGACGCTTCTAAACCAATACATTTTTTCATGCCGTGAGTCATTTCTTAAAGGTGTAGATTTTATTTTACCTTAGAATGCCCGTACACTATTTACTTCTAAACGCACAAAGCGTAATAGTTTTACTTCTTTTTTCCTCCTTGATTTATCGTTTTAATGTAGTAACAAAATATCTCAACCATTCTGGAGACAAAATTAAAAAAAAAATTCTTTGCATAAAAAATTATTTTATAAGATGGCTTTTTTCCCCCTCAGTGGGCTGTCTGCTCTTATCCAATCAAGTGTCTCCCGCATATCGCTTCCCTTTCCATCTTCCTTTCATAGTACATTTGAAAACTGGAGCTATTTTACCTCCCTCATCTTCAGTTTACAGTTTGAGGCTAAGTTCACACAACTATTTATTGAAAATTAAAATAACATTGTGTCCTATGGAATTCCGGAACGGAGTGTATACTCTGTACTATGCATCTGCATAGAAAACTGACGTGTTAGTTTTGTGTGGCTGCTATTCATTAAATTGCGACCACACAAAACTGACAGTGAAGACAATGTAAAGTGCAGCTCTGGCCATACTTTACATACAGCCGCTGTCTTACTCTGTGTGAACCCAGCCGGGGTTTCTGAGAATTTGCAGAGAGCATGCAGATAGGAAAATTCTAATTACAGACTATTGGAAGGAAAAGAAGATATTTCCATTTAAAGGGGAACTATCAGCAGGTTTGATGAATTCAACCTGCTTACCGCCCCCTATTGGGCACATGGTGCTGATCAGGAGGGTATGTCTCCTACTATCCTCATCGCTGTTCCTGTGCGGTTAGCAGTGTAATCCTCGGTCTCAGCACTGTAAGGACCACTGCCCCGGCTCCATCGTGAAGGTCACTCTGCTTCTTCTAATGATAATCAATAGAGTGGGCGGGCGGCTCGGTGATATGGGGGTAGGGCAGTGCTCCTAACGGTGCTCTGGACCAAGAATTATACTGCTAACAGCATGGGAATAGTGCAGAGGAGGAAGGTAAGAGACATACCATATTCCTCAGTGCCCCATGTGCAATGGGGACATATCAGCAGGTTAGATTGTCTAACCTGCTGATAGTTCCTCTTTAATTTATCTTCTAAAATTTATTTGCCGAAACATTGGTCTTTTTATTGCTCTCGGCCCATTTCCTCTTTCTATTCTGCTTGAGTGAAAAGGTTTTTTTTTCATGATATTTTCAGGATGCCTCTTTACCTTTCTTTAATGTCTTTTACCATTTCACTGATACTAAAGGCCCTCTTACACAAAGCAATTATTGGTAATTATGGCCTATATGGGCCGTTACGACCGGTAATTATTTTGTGTAATAGAAGACAATGATCAGCTGACATGCAAAATGTCGGTTGATCGTTGTCTTTCAACAGGATGAAACACCAACGATCAGTCTGGCAACGATCTACTACCGTCTCTTTGTGTAACAGGATTGGTGGCAGCAGACCGCTGCTGTCTCCTATGGGCTCCCCGGACAATCTGATGATCGCCTGGGCAGCCCCCCCCCTCAGTTCCCTGCGGCCCCCTGCACTTATCTGCTCCTCCTCGCTCGCTGTTGGCACATGTAATAGTGCGAGTAGCAGGCGGGGGAACAAGAAGCAAGCGAGTGGGAAGGGAAGGGAGTGGGAAGGTTTTTCCTGATTTTTTTGTGTTCTCTGTTTTTGTGCCCCCAGATGCCATCTTACCTCTCTTCTCTGCCTCAAACGATTTCACTGAACCTATAAGACTGCGGCTACAACCCTCTGATTAATATCCTCATCTTCAATTTACAGTTTTAGGCCAGGTTCACACTTGTAACGCCTGGAGTAGTGGATCCACTGGACCGTCACCAGCGATGGCACTAACCTCACCAGGGAGCGGAGTCTAAGGGGACGCTGGACTTGCTGCGGCAGGCGACCCCCAGGTCGCTACCCCTGGCTTGGTTGCTAGTGATGAGGCGAGGCGTGGCAGGAGCAGTAGGCAGGAGATAGTGCAGGCAGAGGACTGTAGACTTGCTGGCAGGTGGCGGACAGGAGTCAGGAACAATGGGAAGGCAGCGGGCAAGGACTAGGGACAAGGACTGAAGACAGGAACAAGGGACAAGGACTAAGGTAAGGAACAACAGGGAGCTGGGCCAAATGCTTATGGGAAGCATGTAGAGGCTCCAACACCAGGAAGGGGGCAAAGCTGGAACTTATAGGGGAGTGATTGACATGTGGACCAATTAGGAGCGCACTGTCCCTTTAAATCTGAGACAGCCAGCGTGCGCGCGCCCTAGGAGGCGGGGACGCGTGCGCCGGCCGGCACAGTGAGAGACAGGAGCGGAGGAGAGGTGAGGCGCCCCCAGGGGCCAAACTAGCAGCAGCGCCGGGTCCCTGCACAAGGACCCCGGCGGCTGCATGGGGCAGGAGGAGGTTGCGGTGGCGGCCCGGAACACGGGACGCTGCCCCGGCCGTGACAACACTACATGAAACACCTGTCATTCTGCCACCCGGCTGTGTCACAGAATGGCCAATATCAGTGAAGTTCTTCCTGGCCGATACTGAAGTTGCTGCACTCTCCATTGTGTAAATTGCCAGTGTTGTGCGGCCGCTATTCAATGAATAGCAGCCGCACAAAACTGACATGTCAGTTTTTCCTGCGGCCGCTAGGGATCCCGGAGGAGTGTATACTATGGGGGACATTTATTAAGTCCGGCGTTTTTTACGCCGGACTTATAAATGTCCCCGCATCTCCGGCGCTACGGAGATTTATGTAGAGGCGGACTGCCTCTACATAAATTCTGTGCGCGTCGGTGCGCACAGCCGAAAACCTACGCCACCTGAAAGGTGGAGTAGGTTTGCGGCGTATCTTTGCACTGAAAAAAATGATAAATTGCGCGGACTCTGAGTCCGAGCCCCCCGTGAAATATTAAAAAATTGGATTTGAATAGCCCCCAATATTCGTATATTTAATTGAATATCAAATCCCATAACAGTCTATGGGAGAGAAATACTCAGGACTTTGAAATCAATATTCGACCACTAGGAGGTCACTGAGTGCACAATGAAAGCTCAGGAAATGATGCCAAAACCTCTGGATGCATATGGGACAGCAGGGGAAGCATGCCTGGCTGCATCTTACTTTTGGGGGTCCCTTCCTACCGAAGGGCCCTATTAAATGGGACGATTACTGTTTGGTAACTATTGTTTGCTAATCGTTTGCTGTAATTCCACATTCGTTCACTAATCGTTCAGTGTAATTGCACATTGTTCATTGTTTTGCTGGGATCAGATGGAGTAAACTATCGTAGTAACGTTCGCAATTACAATCGGAACTAACGACTATATGTAGTTCTGTGTAATATGGTGAACGATTTCAGGTTAACGATAAACAATCTTGTTTGCAATTGTTTATAGTTTGTCGGTAAACGTTAAAAATTGCTTTGTCTAATAGGACCCTGAACACTTTGTCTCAAAACACCTTCTACATCTCTGCTATCTATACTTTTAGCCCTAACAAGTGCTTTTGAGGGTCCCTTCCTACCTAACTTCACCTAAAAGCTAATTCTCCCTTGTATACAGTCTGTCCCTCTCTGGCTCCAACCAGCAAGTGGAGGAGGTGACATAGTTTAGCCAGCCAATCACAGTTAGAGTTTTTTTTTTTTTTTAAGTCCTGTCTATTCCTAGTGGCTGTCCCTCCCCCCTGCATGTTTATTGGCTGGAAAAAAGCACCAGGGGATGTGGGAGGGTGAATCAAATTTTTACAGCATTTTCATTTGAATATTCAAACAAAAACAATTAGCTTGAATAGCATAGTATTCGATCGAATACAATTAGCTCATCACTAGTCGGTGTTCTTCTTGCTCTCTGCCCAGGTTTCTCCTGAGGCAATCCGGTTCCTCCTATGTGCAACTTTACCTCCCATTACTGTCTCATGATAAGACTAAGAAACTGCAGCTGTATGCTTCTCTTCTTCCTTCCATTTTTTTTAGTTAGAGTTTTACACTAGAAGGATTTTGTAGTCACTGAGGGTGCTCTTAAACATTTGCAGACATCATGCATGGGAATGCCAGCTTTGGAATGATGGAAAGACTGGAATGGACTTTTCCCAGTTAAAGTAAATTTAGTTTTATTTTGATTTATTTATAAATGAAATCCTGTTTATTCCATTCTTTCCTTGCTGGCTCGGCATACGTAACTTCAGCAGTGATAATTGTATGTAGACGTGAGTCTGCAGAGGCCAGTAAGTGGTTGTACTGGTTATATCACAAGTGGTTATATCTCATCACTGTAGGACGTGATGGCAGGGAACACCGGGGCTGCAATGGAGTATTTAATGTGTAACGTTTATTTATATATTTTTTTTTCTTTTTGAGGACCTGATGAAGAGGTCACTAATAAGTCCCTTTACCAATAAAGAGTTGCTGTTCACTTTCGGTTGGACTCAGCTTTTGTTGAATCCTGAAGGGTACGAGCGCCTTTGGAAGCCATCCATTTGTCTCCTTCCATCCTGTTAATATCCCTTTACAGGAACCCATCAGCGGAGGGTAGCAGAGTAAGATAAATGAGGATCACCGGCTAATTTGGCAGGCTGCATCCGAATATGCTTGAAATGAGCCCACCTGGCCAAGGAAATACCTGCAACCTTTCTTGAAAGGACAAGTCTTACTTTATAATCTTGAAGAACACTGATATTTTGTCTTTGTTTTTAATGTTTTCTTGTTTGATTTTCTTCTAAAGTCTACATTGCGATCTTAAACACTGATTTCAAACACCGTGTCTCGGAAAAAAATGAAAAAGTACCCAAAGAAACCCCCCAGGGCTCCTTGTTTGTAGTTCCTGCTGACAATCAGAATTTTAGAAATCTCAAGCAGATCCTGTGTGGCAGCACTTAAGCAAGAAAGACAACATGGGGCGCCCATTATGTTGTGCTTTGCTCCTTTCTTACTATGATGATTTTCGTGAAACAAGATATATTACTGCAGTGATATGTATTGTGTGGCGGTAACATTACATTTCCTTTTGTAATGCAGCGGCAGAGGATTGGAGATGTGTGACATGAATACGTGTTATATAGGAGGCACAATGCCCTCTCTGCATGGAGATATGTTACAGCCCAGGGAAATGGATCGCCTATATTTTCATACTGTCCATGATGGATTCTACTAGGTAACTTTATGTCTGATACCCCATATAATCAACTTTCATCCCATCTATTCTAATTATTCTATTTGCTAAATGGTCAAAGAAAAGTTTGCAACTTTCTCATGTTTTGCATCAATTTCCTTCGATTTTCAGACTTCTGTAGTAAATAGGAACCATATAGTAAGAACTAAAGAATCACACCACATGACCACGGCCCTGACTCTCCCAAATTTGCTGAGGGTGGAAGTCCCTGTCCATGTATCTCTATGAAAGCTTCTTATAAACATGCATAGAAGACTATAGGACACATTTATCGAACATGAGCACCTGGCATACATCATGGAAAGATTTTGGCGTTTTCAGTGGTGTACACCAGGGGTAAGCCCTACTCCCACATCTAAGTTATCATGATTTACACCTGGAAACAGGCATTAACCTAGCAGAATGACTTCTGGCCTTAGCAAAGAAGCCGCATCAGTCACTGGCCACACGTTTCCTGGAGAGATGAACGGCTGACAGCCAATAATCAGAATGACCAGATAAGTCAATAAATGAGTGGCTGATGGCTGATGCATCGCAATATCTGTAATAGGGCCTTATGGGCACTGGAATTCAAAATAAATTTAAAATGTTTTTATAGGTGGGGGTCTGAGTGTTCAGAACCTAACTAATGAGGAGAGCCTGAAGACGTAAGTGCTAACGCATGTCACACTCTCTGTCTCTCAGCAATCTCCAGCTTTCCCCTCCATTATAAGACAATGGGGCGGCGGGACGAAGATGACTGATGGTGGGGGAATGAAGTGGGCTTCTGCATAATGGTCCTTGTTTGTTAACATTAAAGGAGTTATCCAGCGCTACAAAAACATGGCCACTTTCTTGGGGAGACAGCACCGCTCTTGTCTCCAGCTTGGGCAAGGTTTTACTGCTCAGTTCTATTGAAGAGAATGGAGTTTCCCCACTTGAACTGGAGACAAGAGTCATGCTGTCTCTGAAAGAAAGTGGCCATGTTTTTGTAGCACTGGATAACCCCTTTAAGTTCTTGACCAATCAAAAATGAGATCCTCTACGTCCCTGTGACATGTTAATTTTTTTTTTATAGTGACAGGTAAACGATTAAACTCTGGATCTTGTGAACCATTGACAGAAAGAATAAAAGAAAAATGCAGAAACTTTCATCATCAAATTACATTTTCCTTGCTAAAACCAGGAAAATCTCTTCAATGATCAATAATTGATCCTGTGAAGATTAGAGTTTCGCCTGTCTGACACTGGCTTGGGTTATCCTTGATCTACAGGCTATTTTCCTATTTTTTAGCCATTCACATAAGTACATGCTATAGCATCCATACAATCAGGTTATTCTCACACTGCACCAATGCAGCTACAGACATCCATGGTAATAATATTCATAGACTCTCATCACCTGATGGAGGTCAATAGAGAGTCATTCTGGTAGATGCTTTTTACGGATATATCCATCACTTCTTGAATGTAGGGATTCTTGAAACCCATTGAACATAATATCAGGACAATCAAAAGGCTTCATTTACACACTGACATACACAGCATATAGCTAAGATGACCATACAATTTCAATAAGAATCTCTCGTAACCTTCCCATACACATGGACGTTCAGCACAGTCATATCTCCATGTTTCCTCTATGAATAGTGGAGGGGTAAGCTGCACCCAGACAGCTCAGGTAGAGGCTTATCCCTCCCAGAGCAAAACAACTGAGTGTCAAAATTTCAACATGTCTGACCCTTCTCTCCACCAATGTCATATGTTGGGGGAAAAGTGAGGAGGCCACCATATAACATAGTCTGCAGGTTCAACCAACTTTAGGGTACTATTACACAAAGTGATTACCAGCCATACTTGGAGGATTACCAGTCATTCTGGGCGATAATTGTTTCATATAACAGCAACAATCGTTTCAAAGTTTCATGTCACAGCACGATGTTGGCTGATCGCTGCCTTTCTGCATGAACCAAAATCCGAATAGCGACGGTCTGCTGGCCGTCACTCTCTGTAAGATGATCAGTGGCAGTAGACTGCCGCCATCTTCTATGATCAATCTAAAGATCGTCTGTGCAATTCCTGCCACAGCTTCTCATGTCCATACCCCCCACCCAACCCCCACCACACACCTTCCCGCTCGCTAATGGTTCGTGTAATAGCAGGTTAGTAAACAAGTAGTAAGCAAGCGCTCATATGACAGGTCAGTTCTCGCTTGCTCCTAAATATTGGTCCATCTAATATGGTTCTTAATCTAAGGGAACCTTCAGTGATTATGTTGTGATGGTAGTCTCATCCCATATATCTCAGGACATGTTCACAGACAACAAATCTGCAGTCTCCCTTAGTGCAAGAGCCCAGTAGCAGTGACATGGCCCGGGGCCCATAGGGTCCCTTAGAGCAATGGCCCAGGAGCAGTGACATGGCCCGGGGCCCATAGGGTCCCTTAGAGCAAGGGCCCAGGAGCAGTGACATGGTCACCACTATAGTAGCTACGCCACTTCATGAATAAAATTCCCTTAGTCTATGCCAGTGATTTACAACATTCCCATAGTGAGATCCCCTACTTAAACACTTTACATTAAATAGCTTGCAATGCAATGGGTAAATGAGCAGAGTATCCCAGCGGCATGATGACAAATGCTTAAAGTTACTGTATGTCCATTTCCTTGTCACTGGGGTTGGGTTAATGTCGCCAACCTTTTACAGTCCCTGTGCTACGAAACTAAAGCTCCCATCATGCCTTGTAGTTTGTAGTTCTGCACCAGCTGGAGCATGACAAGCCGTGGACTATTGTAAACACCAGTCCTGATCTAATAGGGTCCTATAAACCAGCAGCATTGTAGGTCACAGCGTCTACTCAAATAAAAGAGTAACATCCCAAGAAGAACGGTGACATTGGAATCTGTGCCTATTACCATGACAACAGGGTCTGGCTGAACGTGCGTTCTCTTCCGGCAGTCTACTTGAAAAGGCTTAGAAGCATGTCTCTAATTAATCTAGGCTAATTACCGATACACTTATACAGTGGGGGAGCCCCCATCAATCCATTAGAAACCAGTTACATGATGGCAAAATTACTTTCTCCTTTATGACTTTAGTGAATTGGATGAAGATGGAACTTTTTGTTTTGATTGACAACAGATGTGATTCACAGTCAGCTGCAAACTGAAAAGCTCTCAGTATAATCGAATTTATATATATATATATATATATATATATATATATATATATAATTACTCACCTACCCTGATCCTCCACACCTGTCCAACAAACTGTCTACATGTCTCTGCACATCTTCCTGTAATGTGTCATCCCTCCAAGAGCTGTCCATGTAACCAATCACCTTAGTCAGTGATTGGCTGAGCAGGCAGTTCTGGTGGGGAGGATATGTCAGGGAAAGCAGCAGTGATGAGCAGGAAGCGGTAGATATTACTATAGTAGGTGTGGAGGATCAGGGTAGGTGAGTACATCTTCTTTTTTAAAGCCCCCAGCAGGGGACCAACCCCTTAGCCCCTACTGACCATCCAGTGCTGATAATCTGGTGAACCACCATCAGTCTTTATATTATATTACATGGTGTCCTGGTGTCTGACGCGGGCCCGAGACGTGACGTCTCAGGTCCGCTCAGCCAGTCAGTGAAGGAGGCGGGATCGGGCCCGCGTCAGACACCAGGAAGCGGGCGGAAACCAAGGACCGGAGCGCTGCGATGCGGGAACCGCCGCTGGAACCCGGGGAGGTGAGTGGTCCCAGCAAAAAAGTGCCCCCCCACTGGAGTACCCTTTTAAGTTATAGAGTAATGTTGACATGGTGCAGAAAGTAAGCTGCCAGGAGGCAAGGAGGGGTAATACACTTATAACTCTCCACACAACCCCATTAAGTGTAACTACTGATGTGTTTCCTCACTTATTCACAAGGCACAAGGTGAAAATATGTCAGGAGGTTATTAGTTTAGAAAAACAAAGAACAATATGCATACTGTATATATGTTATAAAAGCATAATGATAGTAATAAACAATGACTAACCTCGTTCACAAGATCGGCCAAGGTAGCCCGTCCCTGAGCAATCACAGACAAATCGGTTCCACCCATCTCTACATACACCGTTATTTTTGCATGGATTGTTAATGCAAGGTTTACTCGTTTCTTTCGAGCAGGATGGTTTTACTCCAGCTGTGCTTTGGATTTCGGCCATCTGGCGTATGTCTTTGCTCTGACCATCTATAAATAAATCTCTTATGCAGCCTACATATCCATAGTTTAGAAGAGCAGTCCACACTTCAGTCGGAAAGACCAAACCAACTTTATTTTCAGGTAAACCTCCGAGATATAAGTCATCGTCAAGGTCAAGGATTTCGCTATCTCCAGGGGCTGTATAAGGCGTACGTAAAGTATTGACAGATATGGTACCTACGTAGATGGCAAAAAAGAAGAGGGGAAAAAGCATTGTTACTATATAGAAAGATTTAACACTTTTCCTTTGGTAAAAACATAATAATAATAATAATAATAATAATAATAATAATAATAAAATAGAACAATTAAAGTGACAGACGTATGATCTGATTGATCAACTGCATGTACAATAGACAGATCATTATACATTATACAATCTCTCAGCTCACTTTATAGATCATGTACTCAGACCCGGCAGACATGCTTTTTTTAAAATTAATTATTTATTGCTTTGTTTATTTATTTTTTTGTTTATATTGCCCGCATTGTTATATGTCCCTTTACATTTCACACAAGGGTAAATAGCAACCTTGATTGTGCAATATTATGACTGCAATATCATGCCACTAAAATTACAACTATTAGAGCACCTTATATGTATGTGATCGCGCATGTTCCGGAGATGAGTCCAATGCTCATAGAGAATGACGGAGCGTCGGACTCACCAGTCATTCTCTATGTGAGTTGGACTCATCTCAGGAGCACACGCGCCGGGCTTCAGGCGCTGAAATCTCTGTCACCGGACCGTCTCAAGAAGCGGGACCCGGCGCTATCAGGTAAGTATAAGGTGCTCTAGCGGGGGGTTGGGAGCCTGTTACCCTAGCATGAGGAGTGACAGGTCCTCTTTAAGGATACCTATCATCCTAGATTAAAAAAAACCAAAAGCTCTAAAATATTCTGTAGACAAAGCTGTACCAAAGTTATGTCATATTCTGTGCTTAGACTGGGTTCACACTGAGTTTATACAGTCCAGTACAGGTGTGTGTGGGGGGGGGGATACCAACGTAGTTTACCAAGTTGTTGTGTACGTTAAAAGTAACCTTTTAAAATCAAATAGGTTGAGTGGACTGCACAAACACACTTGGATGAATTTACAAATGACAGTGTCCATATTCTGTGCGAGAAATAGTACATACCATGTCCATTAGGGCATAAGACGCTATACCTGAGATAATACCAAATGGCCATAAACATTCCCATTGTTTTTTAAGACAAGTATTTAAATACTATTCCATTTCCTTTACTAGGATGACCTCTTCAGCTTTGTCGCAATTATGCAAATTTGAGCTTTAATCAAGCTAAATTATTAAATCTGATTTCAATAGCTGGGAATAATATAAGGCGGCCATCCTCTAATGAAGTTCTCTGCTTTCATTTCACAGCTCCATCACATGGAACGCTACCTATCTAAGGTCAAGTCTCTTTGGATTCAAGGCTATTAAAATCGGTTTTGGAATTCATTACATTTGTAAATCTGAAGCCTTTGACCTTGCTCATCCATATTAAACAGATGGATGGATAGATATTAAATTGTCAAGATGCTCATCTGCATTGCTCCACCCAGGTAGAAATAATAATTTAAAAAAAATATCTATTCTCTGTTTTTTTTTGTTTTTTTTTTTTTGTTTTTTTACCTTGTTTTGCTTATCACCTTTTATGATCAATATAAATACATTCTGTTTAATTTGTACAGATTTTTCAGGTAAAAGGAACTTCTTTCAGGCAAAGGCATTCCTAGGTATTTTTATTTAACCCCTTCATGACCGAGGTCATTGGTGCCCGGATGTTCGGATCAAATTAATGCAATTTTCCTCCCCGCCTTAGAGCACTTTCATTTTTCCACCTACAGGGCTGGTTGAGGTTTTTGTGCCATGATCTCTAGTTTTTATTAATATCATTTTGACATTAAAGAAAAAATTATGATTGCTTTTGGTTTTTATTTTTTATAATATACATATATTTTTTTTAAAAAGCAATCCTAGTATCCCCCCCGCCCCCCTGTTTATGCCATTTACCATGCCAAAATGATAATGTTATATTTTATTAGATTGCAAAATTCTGCACACTACAATTTGTAACTGTTTATTTTTTATGTTACATATTTTTATTATGGGCAAGGAGGGATTTCAAACTTTTTTGGGGAGGGTTATAAGGGGTTTTTAATACTTTTAAAAACTTTTTATTACACTTAAAAAAAAAAAAAACACACACTTTTGTTTTACAGTTAAACATGCAATCATTAGCATAGCATAGATGAGTACTATCGGAGATCTGTACATAGAGCCTGTCTGAGAGCAGACTTTATCTACAGAACACCAATCCGACAGGATGGTGCTAAGTGTCCCAATCAGTCAAACTTCACAATCACATGAATATCACTGCGCGGCCACCAGAAAGCGTTACATGCCACTGTCGTGACTTTACAGCAGCAGCATTTAAGAGGTTAAATTACCCGGAGCAGAGAATTCTCTGCTCCAGGTAGTTACAGAGGGAGAATATACGGACAGCTGATCCCCCACGATGCCGGTGCTTCAGCAAGGCAGAGCTTTCCAATACATACGCTGTAAAAACTCATTTGTATCAGAATAAAGTTCATTAGTAACCACATATAGGTGTATTGGCAGTCACTAATGGGTTTGGTGCACTGGGAATGGGACTATCACCCCTTGTGCATCCATCTACCCCAGCTGTCCAGTCCCTCCTGGCTCTGCAGAGCCAGATCAGTGCACTGGGGATGGGAGTCCTGCCCCCAGTGCACCAACCACCTCATAAGCAAATGAATTAAATTAAAAAGTACACAAAAACTGCACCAAGGATGAAGGTAAGGATCTCACCCTTATCCTCCGCGTCCTGTGCGCTATAGGGACGAATCAGCAGGTTAGATAACCTCCTTTTAATAAAGCCAACAGGGACATCTGTGGACCTTGTTTCTCTGTTTTAGAACCTAAGGAAGTTCCATCCAACACTGCTTTATAGTAGAGATGAGCAAATATAGTGATCCAACATCGACATGCCTCTAGTTTCATACAGATACACATTGAGTTTTTTCTGTCAGATGCCATACTGTACATCTAGTGCACCAGATGCTATACTTTGAAACTATTGTGCAAAAGGCTTATTGTCTCCTGTATCTATTGTAGTTACTATGGGAAATAAGCGTTCCTCTTATAAAAACAGTAAAAGATCCAAGAAGACACTACTAAGTTTATGGTTCAAAAGCTTTTTTTTTTTCTTGAAAGGATATAGACTATAGGATTGCGATGACACGTTACATTACCTAGATAAATATTCTAGATGTAAGTGGTTTCACTATTATGCTAATTATGGCTGAGTTCCTATTGAAACCCTTCAGGGATTCTTCTTAAATACTCCTCACATGCTTGTAATAGTCCTGCCATCTCACAAAAACTTTAATGTGTCATGGAGACACGGCGGACAATGAGCGCCGCATCTGTTAGAACGGCTCTCGGCTCCTGCCTAGCTGGCAGGACTGTAGCGCAGACCGAGCCAGAATGACTCCCACAGGTGGGTATAATGAGCCTCTTCAATGATTCATTATTTCAGCAATTTTGTTTTCTTTAAACCTGGTTGAAATAAGGAAGATATACAGTGACCACGTTCTACTGTTTTACTATCCCGCCAAGAAAATAATTTTCATTTTCTAATTAACTTTATTTTGCTGTTGCGTTTCTGCGAGCTGAAGAATGGCGCCTGAAATCCGAAGACCCGAGCTGGAGAATTCCTTCATTAATTATAATGTGAGATTAAACCCTTTTCTTTGGAGAATACTTGAACAATAGAAAAGTTTGGGGTAAGCTGTAACACATGTGTCCAAGGACCTATAAAGGGCCATTACCAACCATCACAGTTGGGCTACAATTCATAGGGATTGGTAGACTCCATATAAGTGCGTATGGGTGTGTTCACACCATCAGAAATTTTTGATGCAGTTTTTGAAGCCAAAGTCCAGACATCAATCATAAATAGAGGACATAGAGGAAATAATCATCTGCATTGTAATGTACGCTGACTATACCCTGTGCTTGCAGTACTCATGTAGGATTATGTGTGGACTAGATATACAATACACTTGTAAGTAAATTTAGTGCAGAGACATTTCCACTAGTGAGGGGGCTGGGGAGGGATTATTATTGAGGGGGATGTGCTGAAATTATTAATAGAGCCTGAATTCTATTATTTTCTTAAACTGTTACTGTCAAGTTTTGACAATTTTTGAAAAATCAGTTCTGGTCTGGCAGTTATCGCTGAGACCTTCCACCAATTACTCTCCAATAAATAACAATCACCTTATTCTATGGATCGTTGATAAGTGTGTGATCACTGGGGTCCAATATCAATAATGTAGACCCCCAAGCCTCTCTTTTGTATGAAGCAGCATAACCGGTACTCTATTCACGGCTAATGGACTGACAGAAACACCTCACTGGGATCTCTGCCAATCTCCGTCTCCGTTTACTGTTATGGGATTGACAACCATATCCAGGCTCCATCCTTGTGAATCCCAAAGCAGTAAATACAGTGGTAGTTACGGAAGTGCACCGCTGCTCCAGTCACAAGAGGCACTTGGGATCTCCATTCCTAAACTGGTCAAACCTTTCTTGATTTTCACAGAAAATGGGAAAAAACAAACAAAATTGAGGGACACTTCCGTGTGTTATCGTCTGAAGACTTTTGTAGAGAGATCAATTCTTGTGAAAGTCTTCTCACCTGGGCAGTTTGTGCAACAATTGGGCACAACAGTCTGTACACTTCAATTGGGCTGCAGTCCTTAGTCTGTACACTTCAATCTGATGTGAGGAGACTATCCCAGCCAGGAGTTGCTGTGCAGCCCTGTTACCAGCCACCACTTCCTCAAAGACCTCCGAGGAAAAGGGCGGTTTGGAAAACAGTTGGTTCAGGTAGGTTGCGAGCTGTGGGGCAGAAGCATAGCACGTTTGGCCTCTCTGTGTAGAATAGTTTTAGTGTTCTTGCTGATATAGATAGGGATGCTGTTGCTGTTGGAGACAAGGCTGCTCAGGTGATTTCCAATGGGGATGTTGTTTTGGATGGGCCACTGAGGGCAGAAGGAAAGGTTAGTAAGAAGAGAAGGCATCTTCTAGTTGGTGACTCGATTGTTAGAGGTGTCGTGGTAGGACAGGAGGAGGATGTGTTTAGAGAGGTGAGATCTCTCCCAGGTGCTACTGTCAGGAGCAATAGGAGATGGATTGTGAACATTGTGAAGGCTGCTAGTATAGATAGCAAGGTTGATCTGGTGGTTCATCTTGGAACCAATGACTTGTCCCAAGGAGATGTGGATTTGGTTAAAAAGGAATTTCAAACTTTTAGTCTGGAGCTGGGCAAGATAACGGATTCTGTGACATTTTCAGAGGTTTTGCCGGTCTGTAATCAGAACAACAAGGCAGGTCGTATCTCAGAGTATAATGCATGGTTACGGCAGTGGTGTAAGGCTGAAGGGTTTGGGTTTGTTAGTCATAGCTTTTGCAAGTGGTGCAAAAAGGAGATGTTCAAGAGGGATGGTTTGCACCCATCACACATAGGTACACAGGTACTTGGTGATGAATTCAGATTGTTTTTGGACAGACATTTAAACTAGATGAAGGTGACAGAAGTATAATAGAGGAGGAGGATTTCTGTCCCCGACCAGTAAAGACAAATAAGTGTATCCGGATTGGTGAAAGCGCAGTGGTTGGTGCTGTAGACACAATGGTTGGTGCTGTAGACACAGTGGTTGGTGCTGTAGACACAGTGGTTGGTGCTGTTGATGTAGTTGTTGCTGCTGTTGACGCAGTTGTTGGTGCGGTGATTGGTGCTGTAGATGCAATGGTTGGTGCAGTTATTGGTGGTAAGGAAGGTGCTGTTGGTGCGGTAGATGAATTTGGGAATAAAGGTATTATGAAGTTTAGTAATCTTCAGGCAATGTGTACGAATGCTCGCAGCTTAGGAAACAAGATCTGTGAGCTGACGGCCATTATGTCTAGAGATGATTTGGACATTGTTGCTGTAACAGAGACCTGGTTCAAAGAGTCTAATGATTGGGAAATAGTTATACCGGGATATATTCTGTACAGGAAAGACAGAGCAGAGAGAAGGGGAGGCGGGGGAGCCATTTATGTCAGGGATAGTCTTAAATCGACAGTCATCCAAAATATATATAAAGAGCTGGAGACTCTCTGGGTTTGTATGCAGTCTAAGGCTGGGTTCACACTATGTATATTTGAGGCTGTATTTGGTCCTCATGTCAGGTCCTCATAGCAACCAAAACCAGGAGTGGATTGAAAACACAGAAAGGCTCTGTCCACACAATGTTGAAATTGAGTGGATGGACGCCATATAACGGTAAATAACTTCCATTATTTCAATACCACAGCCGTTGTTTTAAAATAACAGCAAATATTTGCCATTAAATGACGTCCATCCACTCAATTACAACATTATGTGAACAGAGCCTTTCTGTGTTTTCAATCTACTCCTTGTTTTGGTTGCTATACAGCCTTAAACATACAGCCTCAAATATACGTAGTGTGAACATAGCCTAAAGAGGGATCTGTTATTAGGATAGGTGTTATCTATAGGGATCTGTTATGAGGATAGGTGTTATCTATAGGGATCTGTTATGAGGATAGGTGTTATCTATAGGGATCTGTTATGAGGATAGGTGTTATCTATAGGGATCTGTCATTAGGATAGATGTTATCTATAGGGATCTGTTATTAGGATAGGTGTTATCTATAGGCCTCCGGGGCAAAGTGAGGACTATGATAATATGCTGATGGATGAAATTACTAAAATGTCATTAAAGGGGGACATTGTAGTTATGGGCGACTTTAACATGTCGGATGTGGATTGGAATATCCCTTCTGCACTTACATGTAAAAGCAAGAATGTAATGGAGGCCCTTACAGGGGCATCTCTGAAACAGCTAGTGAGGTCACCAACCAGAGGAGAGAACATTCTAGATTTAGTATTTACTAATGGGGATCGGGTGTCTGAAGTTAGAGTGGAAGAAAATCTAGGTTCCAGTGACCACCAGTGTCTATGGTTTGACGTACAAACTGACTACGTCCAATCCCATACTACAACAAGAGTATTGGATTTTAGGAAGACAGATTTTAATAAAATGAGGGAGTATTTAGATAAAGAATTAAGAGGGTGGGATTAAACATCGGGAGCGAGCACTCAGTGAGCAGAATTAAAAAATGCCATATTAAAGGCAACTAGACTATATGTACGAGAAGTCAGCAAAAGTAAAAGGAAGAAGAATCCATTATGGTTTACTAGAGAGGTTAAGGCCATTGTAAAGGGAAGAAAGGCAGCGTATAGGAAGTATAAGGAGACTGGGAATGAAGCTGACAGAGAGACATATAAAAGTATACAGAAGGAGGCAAAGCAGATTATAAATGCTGCTAAAGCCTCAAAAGAAGAAGAAATGACAAAATCTGTTACTGCGGGGAATAAAACCTTCTTCAGATATATAAGTGACAGGAAGAAGAAGAAGAATGGCTGCAGCATTACTAAAATAAGTAATGGGGAGAATACGTTTATTGATGGAGATAAGGCGGTCGCTGACTATTTGAATAGTTACTTCTGCTCAGTGTTTTCAGAAGGCGGCCTTCACAATCACAGGATGGTTGGACACAGCATTGCCTCCAGCTATATGGGTTCGGCTCCAGTATTTTCAGAGGCTGAAGTTGCAGAGGAACTTGCCCGTTTAAAGCTGAATAAGGCGATGGGTCCAGATGGAATCCATCCCAGGGTTCTTAAAGAACTCAGATCTGTGATTGCTGCCCCCCTGACAGATCTGTATAACCAATCCCTGCTAACAGGAGATGTCCCCGATGATTGAAGAACAGCCAATGTTTTACCAATCCACAAGAAGGGGAATAGAGAAGAGCCCAGTAACTACAGGCCAGTGAGCCTGACATCTGTAGTAGTGAAAATGATGGAAACTCTTCTAAAAAAGAAGATAATGGATCACCTAAGAATCAACAATTTGATGGATCAAAACCAGCATGGCATCACTGAGGGCCGATCATGTCAGACTAATCTCATTGATTTCTTTGATTATGCCACAAAAGTGCTGGATGAAGGTGGTGCTGTGGATATCGCCTATCTGGACTTCAGCAAAGCCGCAGATACAGTTCCCCATAAAGAGCTGAGAGAGAAGTTGGAGAAAATTGGACTAAATCCCTGGATAGTGGAGTGGATTTGTGGTTGGTGAAGTAGAGATATCAGAGGGTTGTTGTTAATGGTGTATATTCTGAGCAGAGACTGGTTACAAGTGGTGTGCCACAAGGGTCTGTTCTGGGTCCTATTCTTTTTAATATGTTTGTAGGTGACATAGGAGAAGGGTTGGTAGGTAAAGTTTGTCTGTTTGCTGACGACACAAAAGT
The DNA here is from genome assembly GCF_027789765.1 of Dendropsophus ebraccatus. Taxonomy (NCBI): domain Eukaryota; kingdom Metazoa; phylum Chordata; class Amphibia; order Anura; family Hylidae; genus Dendropsophus; species Dendropsophus ebraccatus. The sequence continues at coordinate 5,408,380 of NC_091468.1, forward strand.
GTGCAATAGGGTGGATATTCCTGGAGGTGTCAGTAATATGGAAAATGATTTAGCTTTGCTAGATAAGTGGTCCAAACAGTGGAAATTGAAGTTTATAGTGTCCAAATGTAAAATAATGCACTTGGGGAGGAGGAATCCTCTATCCGAGTATCACATCGGCAGTACTGTGTTGGAAAAGACTTCAGAAGAGAAGGATTTAGGGGTAGTGATTTCTGACAGCCTTAAAATGAGTCACCAGTGCAACCAGGCGGTGGGGAAAGCAAATCGTATGTTGGGGTATATAGCTAGAGGTATAACCAGTAGGAAGAAGGAGATTGTGATCCCGCTGTATAGAGCTCTGGTGAGGCCACATCTGGAATACTGTGTCCAGTTCTGGAGACCTCACCTAAAAAAGGACATTGATAAAATAGAACGGGTCCAAAGACGAGCTACAAAAATGGTGGAGGGTGTGAGGCATAAACCATATCAGGAAAGACTTAAGGATTTGAATCTGTATAGTCTGAAGGAAAGACGGGAAAGGGGGGACATGATTGAAACCTTTAAGTATGATAAAGGACTAAATAAGGTTCAAGAGGGGAGTGTTTTTAGTAAAAAACTGAGCTCAAGAACAAGAGGACACAGTGAGAGGTTAGTTGGGGGAAAGATCAGAAGCAATGTAAGAAAATATTATTTTACTGAAAGAGTAGTAGATACCTGGAACAAACTTCCAGCAGAGGTGGTTGGTAAATCTACAATAACAGAATTTAAACACGCCTGGGATAGACATATATCTATCCTAAGATAATAAGAAAGAAAATACTAAAAGGGCAGACTAGATGGACCCAGTGGTCTTTTTCTGCCGACAATCTTCTATGTTTCTATGTTTCTATGTTTCTAACACTAATGAGAGCCTGAGTACAAGAGGCTACAAGATGCAACAGTCTTTTCCCTGTCCTGGGCTGGACCAGTAGAGGACACACTCCACCAGAAGCAATGCCACTTCAGAAGAAGAAACCGCACCACACTTGCAGCATTAAATAACCCATGTGCAGCCAATTATCTTGGCATTAATACTGGTCTATTAAAGTCGCAACACATTTTAACTCCTAACAGTGAGCGTTGCAACTGTAATAAACTGGTGTTGATACCCAGGTAATTCACTGCATGTGGGTGACTGGATGCCGCAGTCCTGGTGTTGTGGCAGTGCAGAGCCTTTTTCTGAATTGGTTTTCCTTCTGCGCTATTACAAGGTGCAGTGTGTCATCTACTTATACAGTAAAGGAGATAATGCTTTTAGTGTAAAAACTTAAAAAACTTGATGTAAGGGCAGATAACGCTTTCTATAATTCTTTATAAAAATTCTGCTCAAGATTATGATGATCATTCCCTGTGCTGTAATATCCCCTATATACAGGTCATGTCCCCGCTACAAATATCACAGAGCCTCGGCTTACTCTGGCCATCAGCCCTTAGGTGCTGCCCTTATGCACAGATGGTCACCTTGCCCCTGGCTAGAGAATATGGAACAAAGACTGCTTTACCCATCGTATGTCAGTTTGTGCAGATTAATTTTTCAGCATTTTAACACAGATTTTACTTCAATGACCATAAGACCATGCAAAAAGATTCTCACATTGCAAAGTCTATGAATTTTGCCTAATGGAGTGACAGGTCCTCTGCTTGTTCTCGACTTTGAGGTCTAGGTCATCCTGAAGTCTGTTCTGATCATACCCCGATATAAGCAGGTCACGCATCACTTAGTTCACAGTGTGATTTTAACAAGATTCAAGTCACACACTAGGTATTCAGAGTCAATGTAGATCCTGAATAAGCATTAAAAGACTGTGGAAGTTCAATCCTAGATTTCTATTGTCGTGAGTCTATCACATTACTTGGGCAAGGAAATGTTTGTTCCTGATTGTGTCATTCTGTGACTTTTAGAGGATAGTTTTGGATAATGCCTGACTGATTTCTAACCTTGGACTTTGGGTTCTTTTTATATGGCCCATGAATGATCCCTGTATCCTCCATGCAGCCATGGAAACATATGTGCTGTCAGTTTCCAGATCACAAGCAGACTCTCCGGCTCTCCCTTCCTGTATCTTCAGGCTGCCGCCTCCTCCAGAGTTATTGACAGCCAGAGGAGGAGGTGGCCTAAAGATACAGCAACCGCCGGAGGATTGGAAAGCTTGGAGGCAAGATGTCAGATTATAAGCAGTTCAGAAGGTAAGTATGCACTGCCTTTGATTTGGAAACTGACAGCATTGATATATACATATCCTATATGCACAGTAAATCCTATATACATATCTGTGCTGCAAGTTTCCTTTTGCCATCGGCTACACATCCCATGTTTACACAGAAAGATGTATGACCGATAGCAATAAATTTTAAAATCTTCCTAGAAGATGCGATCAGCCGAGAACCATCCATTTTCCCTGCCCTCAGCTGATCCCTATCACTTTTACATGGACTTATTAACGGCCACAGGAGCATTTCCAGCAACACTCCTTACCGATAATCAGCCTGTGTGGACTGGGTTCTAATAGAAAAAATATATACTTACCTTCCCCTGCCCCCACAGCTCCCGCTCAGACACCACTGTGGCCAGGGGCTGCTCACAATAGATTTTTTTGCAAGCAGGAAAAAGACAGAAGATTGGGGGACCAGATAGAGCTGAATGGGAGCTGAAGGGACTAAGGCTATGTATAGTTTCATCCCCCCAGACTTTAACCCGTTGTAGCAACACACTTTAAAAGGAAAACTGAAACACCCCTTCAAATGAATGAAAACAATACAATTTAAGTTAACCACTATAATTATTAAAAGGGAATCTCTGGACGTTATCTGAGGGCTTATTTTTTAAAGGATACATTTTACTTTTCACTGGTATCCTTTGTTTTAAAATTAAATGCATTCTGAAGCCAGAAAAATTTAATTGCGTTAAAAAATTAAGAAAAAAAAAATTCAATTAAGCAATTTTGTGAAGCAAAATAATCATTGAGTTTATCATACAGTAAAAAAACTGACATTCTAAAATTAATTTAAAGTTCGTCTATAATTCATTGGAGGGGAAAAAAAAACAAAAACAGTAAAAAAAAAAGGCTTCTGGTGCTACGTTTGTGTAAATGTGACTTTTTGAAAACTTTTTATTCCATTTGGGATGTGATGTGACCAAAAACCAGACATCTTGGGCTTTGGAATTTTTTTTGAATTAGAAATGGGATCATTAGACAATTTGGCGATTTGAATTGTGGTTTTGAAAACCACGTTTTTTTGTGTGTTTTTTTTTACCTGAAAACATTAAATCAAATAAACTTCTGACATTTTAAGCCATAAAGAGCCCAAAACAAGCCACTTAATTGTATGTCTATATTAATCATGGATGTAAGATTAAAGGGGAACTCTAGATAGAGGTTAAAAAAATATTAAACTTCTGTAGAAGCATAATGCATTACTTACCTGTCTATTCCAGTTTTGAAACTACCAAAAATCTATTTGTTTTGGGGGGTTTTGTTCTGTTTTTGGTTTCTGCACTTCTTGTGTAACACCACAGCACACTGTATTCTCTACCTGTAACACCACAGCACACTATATTCTCTACTTGTAACACCACACAGCACGCTGTATTCTCTACCTGTAACACCACAGCACACTATATTCTCTACCTGTAACACCACACAGCGCTGTATTCTCTACCTATAACACCACAAAGCACACTGTATTCTCTACCTGTAACACCACATAGCACTGTATTCTCTACCTGTAACACCACACAGCACACTATATTCTCTACCTGTAACACCACACAGCACGCTGTATTCTCTGCCTGTAACACCACACAGCGCTGTATTCTCTACCTGTAACACCACACAGCACACTGTATTCTCTACCTGTAACACCACACAGCACGCTGTATTCTCTACCTGTAACACCACACAGCACGCTGTATTCTCTACCTGTAACATCACACAGCATGCTGTATTCTCTGCCTGTAACACCACACAGCACGCTGTATTCTCTACCTGTAACACCACACAGCACGCTGTATTCTCTACCTGTAACACCACACAGCACGCTGTATTCTCTACCTGTAACACCACACAGCACGCTGTATTCTCTACCTGTAACACCACACAGCATGCTGTATTCTCTACCTGTAACACCACACAGCACGCTGTATTCTCTACCTGTAACACCACACAGCACGCTGTATTCTCTACCTGTAACACCACACAGCACACTGTATTCTCTACCTGTAACACCACACAGCGCGCTGTATTCTCTACCTGTAACACCACAGCACACTATATTCTCTACCTGTAACACCACACAGCACTGTATTCTCTACCTGTAACACCGCACAGCACTGTATTCTCTACCTGTAACACCGCACAGCGCGCTGTATTCTCTACCTGTAACACCACACAGCGCGCTGTATTCTCTACCTGTAACACCACACAGCACACTGTATTCTCTACCTGTAACACCACACAGCACACTGTATTCTCTACCTGTAACACCACACAGCACGCTGTATTCTCTACCTGTAACACCACACAGCACTGTATTCTCTACCTGTAACACCACACAGCACTGTATTCTCTACCTGTAACACCACACAGCACGCTGTATTCTCTACCTGTAACACCACACAGCACGCTGTATTCTCTACCTGTAACACCACACAGTACTGTATTCTCTACCTGTAACACCACACAGTACTGTATTCTCTACCTGTAACACCACACAGCACTGTATTCTCTACCTGTAACACCACACAGCACGCTGTATTCTCTACCTGTAACACCACACAGCACACTGTATTCTCTACCTGTAACACCACACAGCACGCTGTATTCTCTACCTGTAACACCACACAGCACGCTGTATTCTCTACCTGTAACACCACACAGCACGCTGTATTCTCTACCTGTAACACCGCACAGCACACTGTATGCTCTACCTGTAACACCACACAGCACACTGTATTCTCTACCTGTAACACCACACAGCACACTGTATTCTCTACCTGTAACACCGCACAGCACGCTGTATTCTCTACCTGTAACGCCACACAGCACGCTGTATTCTCTACCTGCAACGCTGATATTGGAATAAAGTAAAGAACTTTTTGATTTTTTTTTTCTTTTCATTTCAACACACATATTATGATCAAGCATCTGTTATCTTTGAAGTTGAGCCGCATCATTTACTTGTGTTACTGAATCATTTTTGTGAAAACACTGCAGTACTGTAATGACAATCCAACATGTGTGAACACAGCCCTAATTTCACTGCACACTTCTGCACAATTAGAGAAATCAGTGCGACACCTGATTCTAACTGGTCAGAGATGGTGAATCACTCAGGGGATTGGGGGATCCAGCCAAGCCTCCTGGGAGATCACGCCCTGCCCCCTGTCTGCATCATCAGCCTGTGCTCAGCAAACACACACAATGTGAGACAGAGGCATGGAACATTTGTCTCCTGAGGGGGGAGAGCAGAAGGAGCAGGAGACAATGTGAATTTGCACAGATGCCATTTTTCTTCAGTTCCTGGATTTCTATCAGCTATCAGTGTGGCAGAACTGTACAGATACGGTATTACATTGTATAGACACATATATTTTATTTTATTTTATTAGAAAACAAGTTTTTCTTATCCAGAGTTCCCCTTTAAACTGATTGTTACCATGAAATTCAATGATGGTCACAGAACGCTGGGTCACAGAACAGCTGGTGTTACTTAAGATCAACCCTTCTGCTGAATTCGGATATTGGCGCTCCCGTGTGCACCCGTATCCCAATTCACCACTGCACACAATGGAGCTTGCAGTCGGAGCTGCACGCTCCATTGTGTGAACTGACATGTCTTGTGTGGCCATTATTCATGTCAGTTTTTCATGCGGCTGGATGGAATCGCGCCTGGAGCGTTAAATATGTGTATAAGCTCCGGACGGGATTCCATTCATTCCATTTCAACGTATATTATGTATATATAACGGCCGTGATCTATGCAAAACATATGTTGTGTGAACATAGCCAAATGTTTTTGGGGCATTTTACATCTTAAAAAGTGCACAGCTGGCCTCATTAGCATATAAGATTACAGGCAAATATAACAGGAACCAGAGGCAGCAGATTCAAAAAATCTGACCACAGCGGCTCCAACAGGGTGGTATGTAAATCTTATTACCAGCCATGAGGTGGTACATTCGATTTAAAGTGGTAGTGCACCCCCCTTTACTCTATGTACAGTTCTCTGCACGAATCCATAAGCTTAGATGCTGCACATTTGATATATACCTGTATCTGAACCTGTCTGTGTCTTCTATCTGCTCTAAAATCGCTTTATTTAATCCAGAGATAGGGAACCTTCGGTTTGCAAATAGTCTAAGAGTGCTGGTAGTATGTACAGTATTGCTATATACAGTACCATTATAACTTCCAGCCCATTGCCAAATATGGTGGCTGACACTAACCAGCACTAGAGCGATAATAATTGTTAAAGGAGAAGTCTGGTGAAAATTTTTATTAAAGTATTGTATTGCCCCCAAAAGTTATACAAATCCCCAATATACACTTATTACGGGAAATGCTTATAAAGTGCTTTTTTTACCTGTTACTACTGCATCAAGGCTTCACTTCCTTGATAACATGGTGATGTCACTTCCTGGATAACATGGTGATGTCACTTCCTGAATAACACAGTGATGTCATGACCCGACTCCCAGAGCTGTGCGGCTGTGGCTGCTGGAGAGGATGATGGCAGAGGGATGCTTAGTGTCCCTCCAGTGCCCTGTGTCCCTCAGTGTCTCCCTGCCAGCATCCCCTTCAGCAGCCACAGCCCGCATAGCTCTCGAAGTCGGGTCGTGACATCACCATTTTATCCAGGAAGTGACATCACCATTTTATCCAGGAAGTGACATCACCATGTTATCCAGGAGGTGACATCACCACGTTATCCACGAGGTGACATCACCATGTTATCCAGGAAGTGACATCACCATGTTATCCAGGAAGTGACATCACCATGTTATCCAGGAAGTGATGTCACCGTGTTATCCAGGAAGTGACATCACCAAGTTATCCAGGAAGTGACATCACCATCTTATCCAGGAGGTGAAATCACCATGTTATCCAGGAAGTGACATCACCATGTTATCCAGGAAGTGACATCACCATGTTATCCAGGAAGTGAAATCACCATTTTATCCAGGAAGTGACATCACCATGTTATCCAGGAAGTGACATCACCATGTTATCCAAGAAGTTAAATCACCATTTTATCCAGGAAGTGAAGCCTTGATGCAGTATTAGGCTATGTTCACACAACGTAAAACTACGGCCGTAGTTTTGCGGTGTGTGACATAGCTTTATGTTGAATGGGATCCCGGCCGGAGCGTACACACATCATGTGGCGCCGGAACAAAACTGACAGGTCAGTTTTCTGTGGCCGGAATTCAGTGAATTCCGGCCGCAGAAAGACCTGTCAGTGAACACAGTGAGGCGAGCGGCTCGGGAAGCTCTGATGCGGGCGCGCGCTGATGCACGCACATGATTCATGCACAGACTGGCAGTTCCGTGACCCAGCCGGGGTCACGGAATGGCCGGTCTGATACGCCGTGTGAACTTTTGGGACGCATTACAATACTTTTAATAAAAAAAATTTGTTGAACTTCTCCTTTAAATAATGGCTGATTTTACTGTTGTTAGCATCCATGATGATTCTGTAGACTATTTTTATTTATCACTGTTGTTGTTTTTGTTGTTCCAATATTTACATATTGCTTTGTTTTTATTTTATTTTTTTTATATTACTTTGTGTGATTATTAACTCATCTGCCTTGAGTATATACAGTATAATGAAGCTGGTGTTTATAGCAGCACACATAAAGCCACACCGGTTGTGAGTGTTAACAACACAGCGAACAGGTTAAGGGTTCCATCTATAAAGGATGGCTTTGTCAGTATATAATCCCTGAAGCATGTTGTGCAATTTCAGGCAATTTTTTTTTTTGTCTTTTCGGTGTATTCAAATCTGTGGAAATCTCATTTCCTGGCAAATGGACAGAAGGGTGATTCATTACGCTGCTTCAATAGGCTGGCTGGAACTCACCTTTAACTGTTAAAAGGACATGATAAATAACAACCCTCCGAGACAAGGATACTATAGCTTTGTATATCTGTAAATGGAGTCATCTGTCTCCTCAAGTTTATCTCTTCCCACAGGATAAAGAAGAATCCACTTGGAGATATGAAACTCAGTGACTGTGACCTACTTTCCATTTAATTATGTCTAGCAACTTTTTACATAAGAAGAATGCAAAGTGCATCAGTGATATTAAGGTCAAGATTTCTCCTATTTGATATTAAAGCTGTTGATTATATATGAGACTCGTAATCCATAAAACTCTTTTATTTTACCAGATTTTGTTAGTATAATTGCTTTTCTGTGTTCATAAAAGTTTCCCTTCCCCCAAATACCTGTGGAGATGGGAATACAGTGGCTTATCTTAGAAGGTAGACAAGAGAATTGGCTTTGAAAAATCTAATCTCTTCTGGACCGCAAATGTTAAGTAGTATGTGGTAGTCCTCCACATGCTATATATATATATATATATATATATATATATATATATATATATATATATACACTGTATATATATATATATATATATATATATATATATATATATATATATACACACACACAATAAAAGTAAAGTACTCATACTCACCTCCCCCTGATTCCCCTTGACTCTTCAGGCAGCTCCTGATCACCATTTATTACCATTTCTTCCTGAAGCCACAGTTCATGTGGTGGAGACAATGTGTCACAAGAACAAAGAAGTATCTGTGACGAGTGGGGGCCAGGAGCTGTTCAAAAGGTAACTGTAGGGGATGTGGCGAGGTGAGTATAACATTTTTTTTCCTCCTGGATATAAACAGCTTTCTTGTATTTCATAAAACCAACAATATTCTTTTTTTACTATTTTAGATTATTGTATTGTAAGTGTTTATATTTGTACCTTTTTATACTTTATACATGTATTTTTTTTTTCTAACCTTGCATTTACAGACACAGGGGGACATTTATCAAGGGTTTTGGGCCTAATTTTCGGTGTATTATTGCAATTTTTACCCATTTTTGGTCTACGTTCTATTTATGAATCAGTATTCAACAGGAGATTTTTTTAGATGCAATTTTTTTTTAAATCTGCCTCAAGTATTCACCCAAAAGTTCGTATAATCTGGGATTAGCGTCCAATAAATCATTTGCGACTTTTTTAAAAGTCGCATAAACAGGCGCAGGCTTACGTCTGGTCAGTACCAGGTGAATAAAACTGCGCAATTTTTTTCATATTTTGCTTTTTTGCACCTTTTTAATTAGATACATTTACTATGGCAGTGCTATTTTTTACTGAATCAGTCACAAGATATTGGAACAAAATACACACCAATCCCCATTACAATAGTTGCACATATTAGACTCCTTGGTAAATGTCTTTAAATTACTAAAGCACACAACTTCTTCTAATTGGTATAAGATTTAAAAAAAAAAAAAAACTACATACCTTTAGCTATAAAAAATACCAAAATGGGAGGCATCATTGGCCATTTATTACATAGAGTATTATGGCTCATGGCTGTAGCATGGTCCATGAAATGGCTGAAGAAATCTATTGTTCTATAGTGTACATCTGTATATCTAGGACTTTCTTAGGATGACATTGGCCACCATACAGACACATAGCTTGGATTATTCAGAAAAATCTCTGGAAACTTGTGATAGATTTTACTATAGGAAATAAGAGAACTATTATGTGTGCACACTCGGCACCATATCCTTTGGGGTGTAAACATCTGTGTGGCATCCATCATCTAATACCTGATCTTTTTATGTGTCATGGGGCTAGAGCTTGTTATCTAACAATATAAGATTTTTTTTTACTTTTCTTATCTCTTCTTCACACACAGTTTAGCTTATTTTACGTTGTTACAGATATGTTTCTACCTGTGCGTCCATCCCGTTGGAAGTCTACATGATACCATTCTCCGTCATTTACTTTCTTCTGTATCGCCTTTATTTTAATGGTTCCTGATCCCATGTCGAGAAGCAGGTACAGATGGCCGTCAAGCATCTCTATAGCGAAGAAATCTACTTTGATCATTTGAGGATTCTTTGCGTCTTTTTGGCGAGGTTTACCGTGACTAAACAGTATAAGTCCATTGGGTTCAGTTGTGCGGAAGTCGAATGATATTGACCCGGTTTTCTTTGCATTCCATTTTGGTAAAGCAATAAAAGATTCTGGTGTCTCAAAAGTGATTGGGTCCAATGTGGCAACATTCTCACATTTAAAGGCGACAACACCATGAATTTTCATTTTGGCATCTCCTTGCTTGGCAAGACGGGACAACTCCAGCCTTACATCATTGTTTTTATATACAACCTGAAAAAGACAAATACACCCAAATTTGTTAGGTTGTTGTATATTACAAAAAAATCCATTAACATTTGTAGATAGAAAGTGTCTTAGAAGATCTTAGATCTGTGAAGGACACAGACACAGATGACTGAAGACCAGAAGACCAAAACAGTTAGATGACTAGTAACTACATAGTCATTATGGACCTCTAGGTTGGACAACACCTGTCACTGGTGGCAGAATCGGCTGTCAGCATAAAGTCTATGAAGACCTCCTGAGTTTCCACCATGTTGGTGGAGATGAGGCCATTTTCACAGTAAGCCATATAAACCTATACCAATGTTTGTTAGTGTATTCTAACCACTGACTAATAACTATGGCAGGCTATGTAGGAACGGATATGGGAACCATGATGATCATATGACACATTGGGGTCTCTATGAGTGATGTTTATGTAGGATACAACTTGTGCATTTTACTGAATAGTATAAAAAGTAATATGTTGATTAACTCATTTTCTGTAATTCCCCAGTTCCCGCTCTGTAATATGCATAAATCATAAGGAGGTGGAGTAGACACGTTGCTTTATGGAACGCAGTGTTTTCTTTTACAGCACACAGGAGCTTTCAATAGCAAAATGAATAATTGATCTTTATAGCAGGATTATGGAGCAACTTCCAGGGATGCCGTACAGCTGGCCTGCTCTATCTCTGGAAGCAACACTCAGACACTAACCACCATATCCATGTCATTTATATAATAGCTCCAATCTACAGTATATAAAATCATCATCAACATAATAATATTAATGAAAAACAGAACAGATGTACTATCATATATTATAGCTTATAAGAGACCACCAATGGGCTGCTGTCTACTGGTTTTCTTTTCATATGATGCATTTTGTTACTTTAGATGTGGTAAAAACACACACTCACATACATACACACATTTGCATACATACTCAAACAAATGCACATACATACATACATACATACATATACACACACACATACATACATATACATATATACACACATACATATACATATATACACACACACACACATACACATGCACACACACACATAAATACATATATACACACATTTAAATATACATACATATATACAGTACATACACATAAACACACACATACACATATGCACACACACACATATATATACACATGTACACACACATACTGTACATACACACAAGCACACACTAACATATATACACACATATGCATACATACTCAAACAAATGCACATACATACATACATACATACATATACACACACACATACATACATATACATATATACACACATACATATACATATATACACACACACACATACACATGCACACACACAGATAAATACATATATACACACATTTAAATATACATACATATATACAGTACATACACATAAACACACACATACACATATGCACACACACACACACACACACATACACATGTACACACATACTGTACATACACACAAGCGCACACTCACATACATACACACATATGCATACATACTCAAACAAATGCACATACATACATACATACATACATATATATACACATACATATATACACACATACATATACATATATACACACACATGCACACACATACATACATGCATACATACATATATACACATATTTAAATATACATACATATATACAGTACATACACATAAACACACATACACATATGCACACACACATATACACATGTACACACACATACTGTACATACACACAAGCGCACACTTACATACATACACACATATGCACGCACACACACACACACATACACATGTACACACACATACTGTACATACACACAAGCACACACTTACATACATACACACATATGCATACATACTCAAAAAAATGCACACACATACATACACATACATACATACATATACACACACACATACACATACATATATACACACACACATACACATGCACACACACATAAATACATATATACACACATTTAAATATACACACATATATACAGTACATACACATGAACACACACATACACATATGCACACACACACATATATATACACATGTACACACACATACTGTACATACACACAAGCACACACTTACATACATACAAACACATATGCATGCACACAAGCACACACACACATATACATACATACTCACACATATACACACACACATACATACATATAAAAACATACACACACACACACACACACTGATTTCTATATACTCTGTCAGGAGATGTTTATGCTTTATATGTCTATGTGTTGAGATTATGCTTTATATGTCTATGTGCCACCCAGTTGAGATGTGCATGTAGCCATTGGAGGTCTTAACTTTTTTTTTTTTAAAGCTAAGGGTGGACACATACTGTATATACTGAATATTAACTGAAATAAAAGGATCCATGATTGATGACACAATCAGAAATTTCTGGCTATAAATCTATAGGTGTCCCCGTAGTGGCGGCTGCTGCTTGTAAGATGTAACACTACCTGACTATTAGTCAAGTAAATGGCTAGCAATGCCATGCAATGAATGGGCTGGTTTTTCCGGGGATGGGAATGCCATTGAGGGGGTATTAGGGTTGTGCCCCTAGTTACTATAAACAAGTAGAAGATTAATAAACAAACATGACAGTTCTTCTATATACGGAGCAAGATTAATGGCGATGTGCTGCATCATCATGCCGTGCAAATCTGCAATCCCTCATACACATATACATGGATGCTCATTTGCCTTGAATACATATGCAATTGGCATAAAAAATGCACAGCGCTGAACCAATGTTAATTTAAATTTCATTTGGGTAATCTCTCCAGCTATCATCCTCAAATTAAATTTTGAGGGAACTTGGTTGCTTAAAAGCCTTTTGCACAAGACCATTTGGCTGATATATGATATTAGGCTCCCTGCATCTCAAAGCTTTTTATGAAACTGTAGTTAAGTGTTGAACTTTTACTCGCTGACTGTCTCAAGGTCAAACTCACAATAGTTCCACTCGGTGCGGATCCTCTAAGTAGCACCGGCTCACAGAAAAGGGAACATTAATATCTTTATCAATTGGGAACAGTACAGAGAAAGAAATTATCTAAAGAGGTGGAAGTCAATTTCTTATTGAGAGGATTTTGACTGAATTCAAAACGGTTTTGTCGTTCCTGCCGGTGTAAGTATGCCTAAGTATCTTCAGAAGAAATGGTAACATTCTGTTCTTATCTCCCAGTCACATAACACTGTCTGCATCCGCCGTGCTAATCTTCTAGATGGGGCTTTGTAATTAACCACTAGAGCCGCTCTGTTTCTAAACATCATTTACAGAATCTACAGACGCAATTGATGTATTCCGGGTCCGGTTCTTCAAATTCTGCCTGATCGTATAGGCTTTAATGTAGGCCGATCGTGAAACAAAGAGGAAATCTCCTGATTAAGTGGGATTAGCAACAGAGAAATGCTTGAAAAAGGAGGGCCCATAATAATTACATACACAATGCACCGCGAACCTTCACCCCGAAACAATGTTTACCTACATCGCTGTAAAAACAATTCTGTAGGTGTAGGAAGAAATGCACCTTTTCCAACCAAATAAAATGGGTGGCCCAATTTGGCACCGTTCCCTCATTCTTCCTAAGTCCCTTTAGGTCTAGTCCGACACAGATTTTGTTAAAAATCATGTGGTCCTTTTCAGTACCATAATACACTGGACAGGAAAGAGATTGCAGCCGCTCACCGCCTCTCCAGTGGGTCCTTCCACCGCTGTGTGGCACTGCAGCCTGAACAGGATACAAGGACAGATGGATGTTCAGCATTCAGACGGGTTACCAATCCACAACGTCTTTATTCATTAAATGAACACTCCATAGTCCAAATACACCAACATGTTAGGTGTGCTGGACATCCATCTTTCCTTATAATACTGTATACTGGACATGACGATTTATACCTGATAGACCCCATTATAGCACTGTTGGTTTCTGTCATGTGATGGGTTTGGTACCACAATGATTTGCTCCATTCTGCTTACACCACCCTATTAGAGGGTTGTTTGGGTTAGAGTGATTGTTGGCCTATCCTCAGGATAGACTTAAGCCAAGCTTTAGTATCTATGCATGGCCACTATGGAGTGACTGGAGCCAGATATCAGCACCCTGCCGATTCAGTGATTTATGGTTTGTCCTGAAAATGGGACATCAACTACTTTTACCTTGAAAATAAACCCCAATAATAGTAGAATGACCTCTTAAAGGGCAAGTATCAGCAAGTTAGACAAATGTAACCTGCTGATATGTCCCTATTGCAAAGGAAACACAGAGGAGGAAAGCAGGTCTCTTACCTTCCTCATCGGCACCGTTCTGGTGCAGTAAGTCTTTTGCTCCACAGTTCGATGAGACCATTAGAAGCACTGGGGCGCTCATTAGGAGCACTGCCCACCCCCCATAGTGCAGATCTGCCCATCCCAGTGCTCCTAACGATCTTACCAGACAATGGAGCAAAAGACTAGCTGTACCGAAACAGTGCAGAGGAGGAAGGTAAGAGACATACTATAAGAGACATACTCTACTCCTTTGCATCTCCTGTGCAATAGGGACATATCAGCAGGTTACATTTGTCTAACCTGCTGATAGTTCCCCTTTAATTTTTCCTTGTGATGAGCTTCCATTTTGTTTCTCATCCTTCCATTTCTCCCTTTGTCAGTGCTAATCCCACTTCATAAATAGCAAATGACTTTTTTTCTGATGGTTGTATTTACACAGTGTATCCAAAGCTGGCTGAACAGTTAGTAGAAGAGAGAAGAAAAGCAAGCATCCATATAATAGAGTCCCTCAAAGTGTCTTTGTGTACAATGCCCAAGGTAGCATTTCAATTATATGTGATAGGATTGTTGCGGCCAAAATTCGCCAGTGTAAATTGACAGTTTACGGGACACATGCTGTCCAATGTCCCTCTATAGCGCATCTCTTATAGGCAGCTCAGGCGATTAGGCTAAATTAACACCATGTTTCTACTAATGCACACAAATGGAACAACATTGTAGCTTAACAACACAGTAGGGGTTACGGGTGCCATTGCTTCCAAAGAGGTCTATACTGAATACAGACAGCAAAGCAGGGCTACATGATGTCCATAAAATTGCACAATTTATCCATCCTTGTTTATATAATACCATGTTTCGGCTCCTCTGTGGACCCATTATCAAGTTTAAAAATGATTTCATTAAAAAAATTCCTGAGTGTTGCTTCATTTTCTATATGCTGTTTACACCAGGTTTGGTGCAAATATATACTTGCTACATCTGGCAAAAAAAATCTAAATAAGTATACCACATAGAATCCATCATTTCTGCAAAGTTGTGCTGTATTAAAATGTACAGTTAGTTACCCTTCTAACTCAATAGGGGTCGTGGGATCCCAGCATGTACAAGCCAGATGTATTCCAAATGGATAGCATTTTGGCATATGCATGCTTATTAAAGTATTTATTTTATTGCTCTCGGAGAAACAAAATAAGAGAAATATCAGAAATCACATTAAAATATAAGTTTTAAAGACACCTTAGGTCTCATTATCAAGCATTATAAGACCCATTGTAGAAACCTAAGGTGTCTTTAAAGTTTGCTAATTAACATATATTTCTTTTAATTAGCCAAGACTAATTAGGTACAAGACTTTATATTGTTTCTATTACAGAGAGCAATGTAACTTTTTAAACTAGTGAACGGATACAAAACTTTCACATTTTCACATTACTTGATGTACAGATGTGTCCACCTTTACCTTTCCTTTAGTTAAAGACGACCAGTCACTTAAACTTAAGTGTTCATCTTAATATCGTTGCCTCCAGGTTTTCATTGACACTTGTCCTGTAGTCGTAACCTCACTCCCAATCTTGGGAATAGGTGTAAGGGAGGTTATGACCACGGGGCAAGTATAACTGGAGACCAGGAGGCAGCAGCAGTTTGATAAGCCTTCTGGTTTTCAGCCATTTATGTAGGACTCAAGTTTCTCAACCAATTCAACACTTGACTTGACTGCTAACATCTAATTGGTGTTCACATGCTTTGCAACTTGCAAATGACTCAATTTGCATCTTAATAAAAAGGACTAGTTTGGCCTGATGGAAGTCACACATTAGCTGCTGTAGCTTTAAATAGATCATAAGGCTTAATACAATTCTGTGTGGAGGAGTCATAGTACTTATAGATCCCGCTGCTTTAGTAGGAGCCGCCCATTTATAGTGCTGATAAATGCATTATCTCCCACTATTATAAGAACTGCAGAACAATATTACACATGTAACACCTGAGCTAAGGTGCAAACTGGCATTTCTACCAGTTTTTCTAATCTTTTGTTCTCATTTCACTTCCTCTTAGATTGTGAGCCCCAGTGAGCGAGACCAACAATTGTCTAAATTGTTCAATAGTTTGTTATCACGTAATGTCTGATCTTGTGTCTACATACACCCTTGAAATTGTAATGACAGAAAACAAAACAGCCAGTGCTGTTCGCTAAGGTCTGGTTTGCAAGTTTGCGAATTGTGCGCTAAAAATCTGGAGAAAAAAAGAACATAATGACATAGTATCAACCCACCATACATAACAGCGAATACCAAGGAAAGTCTCAAATGTTTCCCAAATATGTTTGTTAAAATAACTGCCGCCATACCATATGTCCCACTGTAAGGCTCCTAAACTGTAAGTTCCCTGTAGTTAGACATCCATACTGCCTCCATCCCCCCTCTGTATCCCCCCCATACGGTATACATCTCCTCTCAGTAGGTAGCCCCCCATACCTTATGCCTTCCTACTCCCCCTCTGTAGTTGTCCCCCCATACAGCATACTGTACATCACCCATCTGTAGTTGTTCCTCCACACTGTGCACTATACATCCCCTCCCCCTCTGTAGTTGGCTTACGTACCCTCTGTCCCCCCATATTCAATGTCCCCTACTGTTTCTTTTCTTACCACTTCTGCATTCTCTACAGCTTGTATTGAGCAGGTGGGGGAGGGGCACTGACTGGCAGACACAACAGCTGAAAATGCTACCCCACTCCCGTGAAATCACAGCTGACAATGTCACCTTGAATGTCCACCTTGGTTATTGGGCTTTTTTGGTCAGTTGGGCAAATTTGGCCAATTCACAAACCCCAGGAATACCTGTTCTGCCTACACTCCCTCATAATATAAAATTGAAAAACAAAAACTAGATGTTGTAAAGGTTAATAAAAGTGCAGCACTCTTTAAGCAGTAAGGGAAGCCGGACTTGTGGTTTATGTCAATCTATGATAATGAAATGATTTGGGGAAAAATTGAAAGGAGAAGTTGTAAAAGTCACATTCTCTCCTCACTTTAACATCTTAAGCAATCTAAGCAATATAAAAGCTAACGTGCATTATACTGCAAAGAACAGCTATGGCATAGCTAAAACCAATAAAGCCGTCGTCCACCCACATAAACTTCCATCATGTCTCCAGCGCCAATGAACTTTTATTTCTTTATTTATATTTTAAATGGACGGTTTCATCAAGTCACTGAGGAAACGTTAGTGGTGCTAATTCTTTCCAGCAGTGAGGACTGAATGCAAATGATGAAGTGTTCAACAGTAAAAAGAAAAGAAAAAATCTGTCCCATGCCTGTCCACGGGTCGTGAGCAGTGTTACTGCTCGGTCCAGCTTACTGGGGCTGAGCTATAATACCAAATACAAGCCAAGGACAGGTTGGGTGCTATTTCTATTTTTCTAAACGTCTCCAAACATTTTGGTTAAATGTGTATTTAGTTAAATCTGCTGGCAGGACCACTGACTGTCTATAGTGTATGGGGGCTTCTTGACTCACCCCTGAAGGATTGGGCTTGTTGGATTTCACCTGCATGACCCCTTAGTTTTTCAAGAGATAATCTTCCACCAGAGATGTTTGGCAGTGACTTACCCATCCTCTCTCCACATGAACATTTAACATGCCCATCGTTCATGTGTACGGGGAAATTGTGAGAGCATTGAACATTGGACAGCTATTATAGATGTATAACTACCTGAACCTTATACATCTCTGAAAAATTAGCTTTCAATATGTTCTACCTTTGTATCCTCAGGGAAGACACTGCCAAAGGTGTCCACTAGTAACTCAGCATGCTCTGCATTGAAAATTGTGGTTTGGCCAAGCCCAGCATGCATTTATATGGGGAAGGTTGGGAGACACATTTGTTGGCCAAGCAAGCTTTTAGTTGACTTCTAATATATATTTACAAAATTCATTAGGAAATACAGGCAGCAACCCAAATACTGATCAGTGGGGGTTGGGGGCACATAATTTTTTTTAAAAAATATTTTGACCTATTTTGTCTTTTCTATTAGACAACCAATAGATACCTTACATAAAAAAGATCTGTCCTAGTGAAACCCTCCCTTAATGTAATACTTCTGCAATACTATTTGCCATATAGAATTATAGCACAGTATATCATGGGCACATTGTGTTTCACTGATCTCTCTTGAATACAGTGTTCATATCACCTAGGATGGAGAAGTCATTGGTCAGAAACTCATCATTTGTTCTTCCGATGTGGAAGTGGAATATGGTTAGGACTAGCTATATGATTCAAGCTGTTCTCTTTTCAGAGACCCACATAATATCGACCATAAATACTGTATGTTCTATACAGACACTTACTAAAAGGACGGCTTTTGTTCCAAAGTGTCAGAAAAGGAAGGTGAGAATGAGTCATCGTGTTCTTCAAATCCTCCCTTTATCATCACTTTCACCCTATTAACTCGTATCCTCTGAGTACAATCTACTGAGGGTTGCATAAACGTGACCCTGCCTGACATATAAAGTTTTATCACTCAAAAGAGCAGACGGACTGGGAACACTTATTTGTTTGATGATCACAGTAGTCACCCCATCAAGAGAAACACAGAACCGGGCACATGTTAAGACACGCTATAAAGATTACATATCATCACAGCTATATCTGACGCGTAGCGCTGGAAATTACCAAACAGTATAGAGCAATCTGGGATGGTTATTTACCAAGACGAGGAATAGGTGGCATAGGTATACATAGTACCTAAGACACCATAAGAACAGCAAACAATAGGCTCAATTATACTAGATAATGGGCATCCCAATGGACCAGTGGTAGGCACAGTTTCTATACTGTACCTGTTAGGGTAGGGTAGTTTTCTGACCGCTTCAGCTCAATGCTGTCTATGCTGAGTGGGCACTTGCTGTCTGCATGGCACATTATAAGAAGTAGGGGAAATTGGTGGCGGCAGGGGGCAAGACAGTAAGGCATACCTATTGTTCCCCTAGCCTAGGCCACATATGACAAAAATGTTATGGGCCAGACAACCCCATTAGTTCATGAATACGTGTTAAGTCAACATCATCCATGAATCATTGCTTCTCTGAGACCAACACTGAAGGAAACTGATATGCTGTAGTACCAAGCATGGCATGGCCCTTATGGACAAACTGCTATGTCCATGTAAGCAACTAAGGAGATGTGTGACTTTTGGGAGTGCTGGGTTGGGCTGCTTTCTATGAATATATTTTAGCTTGTTGTACAAATAACTTTTCCCATCCCAAAAATGTATGGCATACCGGCCTGGCATACCATGTTTAAGAGATAGCTCAGATATTTACAGTATGAGGGTTCACCACTAATTCTATGAGAATTGTCATAAAACAATGAGAGACATGCTTGGCTGTGTCTGTAACTCCCAAGTAAGTCCATAAAGCTACACACTTTTGTGGCCATCTATCCCTCCAGTCTCCGCCTGGATGCAGACGAAACTTCATCAGGAAGTCCCAGAAGTGAGACTCTCATCTATTCCCATAAATATCCATAAATAATGTTTGGATATTGTAGCTGTGTCCCATTAACTTCAATAGTACAAAGCTGTCTCCCACTGTAAAACCTGATGAAGTCTGTGAAGAGGCTACAACGCTCAACAATGGCGCCAAGGGTAAAATTGCCACCGATCTAATATTGATGTCCCATTCCAATTCCAGTCATTTTGCAAAGTCTGGATAACTCCCGTTAAAGGGTTAAATAGGAAAATACAATGTCAAAAGTACGAATGTTCTTTCTTACCAGAGTTACACTAGTAATATGAGAACAAAGACTGTATAAATCTATAAATCTTTACTCGCTACATCAAATAGGATAAAACTTTGAACATATTTATTTAGCAATGCTTTGTTTTCTAAATTTTCCCTGAAAAGAGAAAAAAATTAAATAAAAATCACTCCATATCCTTGACAAAAGGGAACAATTGAGAGTGATTTTATGTACCCGATGCAGTTGCCTACGGTTGCACATCGCCCAAAAGCACCAAGAAATCAATTATTTTCCATCGCTCTGGGAGAAGTAAATCTGGCTACTTCTGCACATTGCTTCAGATGACAGTATGACATGCTATTATTGCTTAAAAGAACAGATTTCTCCAGCAAGTGATAGAAAATCAGAACTGTACAATACTGCACCTTCTAGCACAATACATACCGGTATACAGATGGAAATTAGGTACACTGCATTATTTACAAGATATCCCAAATTTGTCCGGTTTCTCTGGCATCATCGAAAAAACTTCCTCATCATATATTTATAGATAATGATGCCATCCTAAAGTACACAGGTTTCCGATGGCGACGCTGCGGGCACATACTATGACTGCAGTACCTGGACCTACGGCATTTCTCGTGACACACACAACCATAGGTTACTATGTACTAGAAGTCTGCAGAATCTACAGTATTAGGCCATGTTCCCACAGCGTGAGACACCGGCCGTTCCGTGACCTGGCTGGGACATGGAACGGCTGATGTCAGAGGAGATCATCCTGGCCGGTACTGCAGTACCGGCCGGGTGAGCTTCACTGCCGCTGAACTTGGATGTGGGCGCATCAGTGTGCGCCTGCATCTAAATTCCCCGCTGCACACAATGGAGTGTGCGGCCGGAGCCGCAGACTACATTGTATGCACTGACAGGTTCTCTGCGGCAAATGAATCGTGACCGAAAAAACTGACGCGGTGCCGCTGGGGAGCCCGGACGGAATGTATACTATGTGTATGTATATATGTACTATGTGCAAACACTCCGACCGGGATTCCCTTAGCCTGCACCACTACGTAAGTTCCGTAGTAATCACGGCTGTTGTTGCAAATCGGCAACAATGGCCGTGATTACTACAGAACTTACGTAGTGCGAACACAGCCTTATGGATTATTTATTCTAGGAGCCCTATTACACGGAGCGATTGTCGTGCAGAAAATTGTTATATCGCTCAAATTAAAACTATAGTCATTCCATGTAATTGCAGGCAACGATCGAAAATCATCATTTGTGTGTCATTGATTGTTCATTTAGACCTGACCCTAAAATCTATGTGAATGGTTCACTAATCATTCTCTAATCGTTCAGTGTAATTGCACATTGTTCATTCTTTTGCTGGGATGAGATGGAGTAAACGATCTTAGTAACAATCGTTATAATGATCGTCGCTAACGACTATCGTTCTGTGTAATATGGTGAACAATTTCAGGTCTCTTTTGAAATTGTTTATCGTTAATTGTTAAAAATCACTTCGTCTAAAAGGACCCTAAGTCCTAGTCAATGCATTACTCTAACTAAAGGTCTTACCATAGGTGGATGGAATATGTTATAGAAGCAAACTGTACCAAATACCTGTTATATAGGTGTACAGTGTGTGTGTGTATATATATATATATATATCTCAGTAAGCATACAAGTGTTGTATGTTAGTTTTCTTCTTCTTCTTTTCTTTTTTTTTTTAAATAAGAATAACAGTTTTGTTGTTTTCTCAGCTTAAGTCTGATTCTTTAAATAATAATAATAATAATAATAATATATATATATATATATATATATATATATATATATATATATATATATATTTTAATATCTTCCAACTAAAACAAAGCAATTATCCAATTCAGACTTTTACATTAGGAAAACACGGTTGAAACTATTGCTTAACATCAGTGAACAGGAAGAATGTCCAGTAACCAGATCAACTATAATAGGAATAATCTAGATTGGTAATTTACAGCCGGCAGCGTCAATCTCGGAGAACTCAAGATGTCGGCTACTAATTTATTTCCACTTAAGAATCAGACTAAGGGCTGTAGATTCCTAGCAAAGGGGCTAATTACTGCAAACTCCTGTAAGTGTCACCTCTCAAGTTATATATAGTGAAATCCATTAATCCAGCAAATCCTCTCAGCGCCACCCACAATGATTTTCCTGGAGATGACAGGTGTACAAGAAAGTTTCATTGGGGCTGACATACCTCATATATATATATATATATATATATATATATATATATATATATATATATATATATATATATATATATTCACTATAAAGAAGTGTATAATATGTTATGTCAATGGTGACGTCATTGTTGGGCCTTTTTTTACACATTCTGCTGGCTATATGATAATTAGATATTAGACAGAAAAAAAGTGGAAAAAAAGTTTAAAGTGGAAAAGATTTTTTTAGTCCATCATGGCAACTGCAATGTCTCACCTAAGAGGCAGCATGGTGGCCCAGTGGTTAGCATTGAAGCCTTCCAGCGCTGGGGTCCTGTGTTCCAATCCCACCAAGGGCAACATCTGCAAAGAGTTTGTATGTTCTCTCCCTGTTTGCTTGAGTTTCCTCTGAATAACCCTGGATTCCTCCAAAAACATGACATAATATAAAACTAATAATGTCTCTGGTGCTTTGATTCTGATAGACAACAGGAGGACGGTGGGATTGGGGGGTTCTTGTGTTTGTAATACTGGTGCAATAAAATGGCCATATTAGCCTGTTTGACGTATTTATTTAGTTATGACAAAGTCAAGCAGAAGCTGAGTGAACATATGTCAGGACTCCAGTAGTGTTAACAGTAACGTATACTATGACAATTTTCACAACCTTATAGATGTAAAAACACCATACATGACAAGAAGGGTGTCAGAAAAAATATTCTTTTTACTAGATCCCCATGTTATGAAATGTGCAAAAGCATTTTCTAATAAGATGTGGATAAACAAATTAAATTATCCCTTAATGAAGTTGTCCGTCTGATGCTCAGTCGGTGTCACGCGTAGGACTAATTAATAGACTGAGCCATGGTTATGAGCACCCTCGAAACACGGTGTGAAGTCACCAACCAAAAGTTTTTAATTTTATTTTGATTTTAAAAAAAAGTTGAGGTCTTATCCATAGGCGCTAGTTCCCATCAGGTCACACTTCACTGGCTACTTACTGTGCCCCCTCCTGAAGACTAGAACATTATGCACATTATGAACATTATGAACATTGTGCACTTCATCTTGTATAGATGTTAATTGTATTAGATTCCCGTGTTACCAAACATGTAAAAGTATGTTCTAACAATATACGTTAATTGAGTTGCATGCTGGGTGGTCTTTCCGATGCCAGTATCATCAAGTTGTGTCCATAGTACAGTATAAACACATGATTTAGCACTTGCCAGACATTGGATAGGATCACCTAGCATTCGGTGGCACCTCTATATGCCCAGACAGTGTGAGAGGGGGTGCTCGGACAACCCTTTTAAACAACTTTGAACTCTGCTTTTCTAAATCTGTTAGGTTTTAAACTATATCAAATGGAGTTGAGCTTTATCGAGTTAGTCAGATGTCCTTTCATCCAGAATACTGCTGTATGATATTGTGGTCATTAGCCGTGTAAGGATATGGGACTGGTGTGGGTGACTCGCCCTCGCTGCCTAAGAGGTTCAGCATACTTGCAGCTTCTCTGGCTGTTATAGACTTACTCCCAGTTCACTTCTTCTCTTTATCCCCTTGACCTATTCCTGTCTCCTTCTCATCTGCTTCTTCTTACTATCCAGGATAGACACTTTCCTCTCTGACCCCTCCACCTAGCACAGCACCGCTATTCTCTAGTCACACACCAGCATTACATATATATAAAGAGCACGGGGACCACAACTGTTTACATGTCCCTGCACATATCAGTCAGCTCTTACCTACAGGGCATCCCATGCAACCCCTGCTATTTCCTATCAGCAGCATTTTAGTTTAACTCATTGGTAACCACAGCAGTGCAGACACAAAGTAGATGCTATAACTAGTAATTTAGTCTGCAAGTTGCACAGCAAAATCACTTCTCCTAGAGGGCACAGGGTAGCATCTATGGCATGCAAGTGACCAGCCTTCTGGCCTACCATATACTATCCTGCCTACCTCCCAGCCTTCCACCCTACCATCTAATATCCCACCTCTCTATCATCTATCATCCTGCCTACCTCCCATCTACCTGCCATACTTTCACCCTACCATCACCATCCTTCCTCCCTACTATCTACCATCCTGCCTACCTACCATCTTGTCTACCTACCATCTACCATCCTGCCTGCTTACCATCTACCATCCTGCCTCTCTACCATCTACTATCCTACTTCTCTACCATCTCCTGTCCTGCCTCCTTACCATCTACCTTCCTACCTACCTACCTACTATCTACCATCTTTTCTACCTTCCATCTACCATCCTGCCTACCTAACCTACCATCTACTCTCCTGCCTATCTACCATTTCAAGAGAAAAATAATGAAAGTGGGGGTGGAGCCTATTTTAAAGAAAAAATAAATAAATAGAGGAGGCTCCCCACCTTAGAACCAGTCCTATAAGCAAAGCATAGAGCACCTCTGTTAGGCCACATTCACATATTCCATAACGATGATTCTTGCACAGAATATCTGCTATGGACTGGATTTACAGCCCTTAAAGCATCATGTATCATTATGATGTCGGAAGTGGCACAACTATCTTCATGGCACTGTACTGACACAGCCTCATGGCATAATGATTAATGAATGAATATAGTTGAAGAATGAACATAAAAATCAATGTTAAAGTTAATGCATACAGTAACGCTGGGGGGACTGTGCTGTCCTATGGTCCTATGAGGCACCTCTATAATAAGTCAGATGTATGTGAAGGTACAGTATGGCTTCATAGTCGTCTATGAGCACATTGCATTGCATCTGTAGCGTGGCCAGTTGCCTCCACTTTAACCTGTTTAGTGATAAAAGTAAAGACTGCGACAGTAATGACGACATTGCTGTGTAAATTTGCATCGGTTGTCATTGGACTCTCTGTATAGGTTAGTTGTATATTCATATGTACTGATCAGATCTATAAAAAAAGAAGCTAAGGTCACACTGTTGATATGTTAAATATTCCATTAAGGCATGCTCTTCTAAAGCTTTTTACTTTATAATATCCAGGCAGCTTACCAAACATAAATATACATATATGAAATGGTTCCTTTGAATTTTATGCTCTTAAGAAAATAAATTTCTGACTTTCACCCTAGAATTATTCCGTTCAATGGTTTTCAACTCTATGAAGTTCTTTACAGTCCTTTTGATGACTCATTTGTACTAAGTAGTTCAATGATCTGCACAGTCACCAGGCTCCGAGCATTCAAAACAATCTTGAACAATGCTTTAGCATTGGTGTAAAGACCAACATTCACCTACGTAATATACGATATGTTACTAAATAGTTATAGTCATAAATCTACAAAAATAAAGTAAAATCCTTGAGACGATTTTGGTCTTTTGGACTACCAATGTCCACCTGCCCCACCCAATGGTACCATCTCTGATTGCTAGAATAAATTGGCAGCATTGCTAATAACATGCTGTGCCACCTTATGACCAGATCAAATGCCAACTTTATTTTAGACATAAATCAGCTTAGAAGTTCCTTCAGGAGAGGAAAGAGAGGCTGATAAAAAACCCATCAGAAAATATCTTCTCCGATGGGCTGGATACTAGAAAGAACCAAAAGTAAATGTTTTACTACATTTTACTTATTGTACCAGGAGTGGTAAAGCGAGTGTACCATCAGGTACATCAATTAGTTTTTTTAATGCTAACGAATCGGTTCTGATGTGGGGATGCCAGTGGCGCAGTGCTTTTTTTTGTGATGATCTCCCCCTGTGACGTGGCTCCATAATAATTAGAGTTGAGGGGGTTTCCTCACACTGGGGGCTTGCCGGTGCTTGGGAATAGACAATTATTGTGCCCAGGTTCAAGAAGTCAGCCCCCCATCATAAAGTAATCCTGTTATCCTGGGTCCCTATCCTAGAGATTACAGGGGGTCAACATTTTTTAATGTCCTCTCTGTGTTAACACAAATAATTTACAGAACAGTTAAGTACAAACAACAAGAGTTACATATATTCCTTATCTATTCCTTGTCTATTCTTAGATTTACCATTGAAAGTGTCATCCCAACTTAACAAACCCAATTGAGAATAAAGCCCCCCTTGAAGTGCAAGATCATGTGGACATTCTGGGTCATAGATGAAGGGGTTCTCAGAAGATCCCACTCTCTAACCAAATACAGTTTCCTAAATAGGACAATAGGTTTAGAATGAGATTATACATGGTACACTTTACTGTCGTATCAGACATACTCCAAACCTGTACATTTCTTTTACCATAAGTTGCAAATTAGTGGGGAAGGGCCACAAAAGATGGTCACCATGATGTGCTCAAAAAGAGTGATTTACAATAGTACAGGTCTCAAACACATGGCGAAGCTGTGTGCACAGACATTGTATAGTAGCACTGCAAAGTCAAAGAGAGTCTAAATTGTACCATGTATGAACAAGTTTCCCCTGAAAATAGTCTTGATTTTGTCTGGAAGTGAATATATACAAGGCGATATACGGCCACGACCACAAAATGTTTTTTTTTTTGACCGTTTGATGGCCTTTTATTGGACAGCCGCCATTTCCCGAACCAATTACCATCCACTATTTTAAAATAACGTCAGAAAAAAATATAGTATGGTACCATGTTAGCCAGAAAAATCTATATCATGGTAAATATTTTGATCACAAATAACATCAGTTATTTTGAACAAATGGACATTATTTGGCTGTGAAATGATGGCTGGGCAGGAAAAAAAAAACGGCCATAAACAGATGTGTGGCCGCGGACTAAATCTTTCTTTAGGACTATGAACTTTTTATATACTGTTACCATTTGGAACAGTATGTGGAATTGGGTCCCCTTAGTACTACTCTGTCTCTCTCTTTCTCTCTCTCTCTATATATGAGAATTTGAGCTATTTTAGAAGCTATTTCCCATATAATGTTTAATGGACTAAACCACACCTGTCCCTGTGCCTAGTTTCAAAACTATATTGAATCTCCAAAACACAATGACAATTTAATGCCATGGGAGGAGTGGATTTTAAAATACCAGAGTTTAAGCTATTTAATTAGACTGGAGGAAAAGTAAATCCACCGAGATTTATTTGGGCCAAGTTGAACTTCAGATTTGTTTCAGAATTTGAATCCTGGAGCGGGAACACCTGTCGAAGGCAGGAGTCCCTGCTCCTGTACAGTGCACTGAGCATCTTGGCCTATACAGAGAGAGTGGAAGCCACAATTCATAACAAATAACCGCTAACCTCCAGGCTACTCAGTGTACAAGACCCGGGACAAAAGAAACTACAAAAAGTTCAAATTCTAATGAAATTCAGACCAACTATAATTTGTGCCAAATGGATTTGTTCATCTTTAGTTAGAGTCAACTGGAGAGTTGCTGACATGTACATGCTAGAGGCATGAAGTTCACGGCATCTAGTCGTAGTCAGAACAGATTGAGCATATAACTCAAAGAACAAGACACAATCAGTGCAATTGGTAGGAAGTAACAGCTACACCGAGATGTATAAATAGCATCCAAGGCATCTGTTCCTCAGAAATTGAGGCAATTTATAATGTGGTCTAAATACACAACGTACGTTTCATCAGCTGGATTGAACATAAACTTGCACCTGTCTGTCATGAAATGTGCTTAAATCACAACATCCATAAATACATACGACGCGGCTCCAAAACCGGCGGAAAATCAGCCGATTCCAAAAACTAAAAAAAAAATGTGCACTGGGCAAAGAAAGTAGCATAGAATACATTTGTCATCCCGATTCCCCAGGAACCTTGATGGACAGTCAGAGGCTGATTGCCGGTCACTTGTGTTTGTCTTTATAAGTACGGGAATCAAGCCCTTCACCAATTCACTGACCTTTCAATGTTGTTTTTGTATGCGCAGCTAAGATGCCGTCAGTCTTATGTCAAGTTTCTAAACAGCAGAAGTTTTCTTTTTTTGTCTTTTATGCATTTTAACAATGCACATCACATATTTTCATATTGTCCAAACTCATGGATAATTAATATAGGAAAATAGAAGAACCCTTAAAACAGGGATGGGAAACCTTTGGCCCTCCAGCTGTCGCAAAGCTACAATTCCCATCATGCCTGGATAGCCCAGTATCTTCTTTACATTGTTTTATTGACTGTAGAGTTTGTTCTTTACAATTGATTGTTTAGATCTATATTTCTTTCCTCAGTTACCTGCTAGACATAATAGAAAGAGAACCCCGCTGATCATGTGTATACATCTTAGCAAGTGCAGATGCAATGGTGACCTGGTCCGGTTTGGCCTCTCTGAACTGTAACCCTGCTGTTGCCATGCCAATCAGCAGTGCAAAAACTTTCCCACAACTTAAAGGACAACTCCGCCAAAAAAAAAGACTGAAAAGCATACATTTCATACTCATCATCCCTCCATAGATGATCGCCGTCTGAACTTCCCTCCCTCCATCAGCTCTGGGCGCTGTCTCCAGCTCTCCCTCACTTGTGCACTGGCAGCCTTTTCATTGGCTGGATCACATCACCTGGCTTCCAGCTTGCTCAGCCAATTAGTCATGTGATGTGCACCAGGCAATAAAAAGGGTTGGTTCTACAGGAAGAGGAGGAAGATCAGACCAACCCCCCACTGTGAGGAGGCCGACACAAAATGGCACCAGGAGAAGAGGACATTGTCGACCATTATTAGGTACAGTATGTACGCTTTCTTTTACTTCCACGGGGAACGGGGCCAGACAGCTAATAAACACACTGCAAAGTTATATAACCTTGTAATGTGTCTTACTTAAAGAGAAAAATTTAATTCTAAAGTTGTCCATTAACTTTTGACCCTGTAGATCATACTAACCAGTTATAGTTCCTGTATATATACATATATTGCATGCCTTCATAGTAATGCTATCCTCATACATACTATTTGCACCTGTATCTGTAGTACCCGTAATCAGGCAGTCTCATACAATCTAGCTTATCTTTCAGATGCTAAAACATTACGGTACATTTCATGAGCCTGAGTGGTCATACCTCCCAATAGCTTATGGCCTCTTGTATTGCAAGGCTTTTTAACAGTATAATACGTATCCTCTATTCTTTGGACAAAGGATACATGTTGTAAATCTTAAGTGCTGACCTAAAGAGATGATAAGGACTACTTCTTCATCATTATTGTCTAAGGCCAGCGCTTTAGTGACCCTTGTCATCCAGTTGCATAGAAGGGCATTGTCCCACGTAAGCCTAGGAGACTGGAGTTCATATATATAGAATCTGGAAGTATAAGACATCTAATAGAAGCCATTTTACCCTTCTTAGTGTCTGCACTCGTATCACGTCTTAGAGGGTTTCATGGTACAACATAACTGGAGATTTGTCAACTTTACAAACCAACTCTCTAAAATACAAAAGCCCTGAATGGTTTCCACCATCTCTGCGTATAACTCAATGGGAGCCGTTAATATAGAAGATGCCAGTCTATAGCTGTCAATCCCGAGACATCTCCATGTGAAATAGTAATAAATGCTTTAGAGGGAATAGCTGGCGGTGCAGAGACCGGGGGATGAGCAAGCCCTTCATTCATTATTGCCGTACTTAAGCCGCCTGCATATTCTTTACATCTAGCATTTTCCTTTCTTCATTCTAGTTTGAAACTCAGTTATTTTCCTCTGGAGAGATTTTCTTTAGTATTTTGGTGTCTGCCAGCTGATGTCCCAACTTTCTCATCATCCTCCTCCAGAATAGTAATTACCTTCTCCTTTCTTCGAGCTCTAAGCAGTTATCTTGTATATTTTTTTTCCTTGCTGCATAAGTACAGAGTTTTGGCAATGCGCCCACTTGGCTCCTAAGAGCTTTTCGTTGTGATTTGTGTCCTAAAAGAGCGTCTTTGTCCTATTACTAGGTAAATGGACCATTAAGCCTATATAGCAATTGGCCGGCCAGCTTCACTGTTAACTGCATCTTGTTGTCTAGAAGATTGATACGCAGTTTTCATTTATTTCACTTAACCGTTGCAATCCGTAATTTTACTTGTGGCCCCGCCTGTGTCGTGCCGATATCTGTAAGGCTGCCG
Source organism: Dendropsophus ebraccatus (assembly GCF_027789765.1). Taxonomy (NCBI): domain Eukaryota; kingdom Metazoa; phylum Chordata; class Amphibia; order Anura; family Hylidae; genus Dendropsophus; species Dendropsophus ebraccatus. Next base: position 5,439,129 of record NC_091468.1, read on the forward strand.
GTTCACACAAATCTTACAAGTTGTTATGTATTATGAGAAGAATAAAGCCCTGATTGTACGGCTCTGGTCTCAGTGACCCGAACATAAGTGCTTTATTATAGGTCTGCTTTAGTAAATGTTACCCAGTATTCTGTTAAAAACTGTCTGTAATAAAATACTTAGGAACAAATAGACAGAGCTGCAGACGGAAGATAGATAAAGGACATAGATAGATAGATAGATAGATAGATAGATAGGAGATAGATAGATAGATAGATAGAATAGATTAGATAGATAGAATAGATAGAATAGATAGATAGATAGATAGATAGATAGATAGATAGATAGATAGATAGATAGATAGATAGATAATACTACACATAACAGGTTTGGTGCTGTTTCTGGAAGAAAAAAATTATAATTTTCTAATCCAGCATAAACCCTTTAAGAATGTATATGTAACTGCCCTCTTTTTGGTGTCAGTGTAAGTCAATACCCTTTGTCATCCTAATGTAATTCTCAGCCCTCCCACCACTCCTCCCCTGAGGAACTGAGAGACCATGGGATCCCCAGGCTGGTTCCTCTCTTTCCTTATTTCAAACTGCATGGGGTGTCATGGACAGGTTCACATATTAGACAAGGCCGAGTGGCGTGCATGTGCCTGTCCAGCTCCTAGCCAGAATCCTGCTCCACACTGATGAGGGGCAACACCCCGAAACAGCTGTATGTGGATGGTTACCTAGCCTTCGTTTATCCCTTGTCATTACATTGACTTATAGGGCCACTTAATATGGTGATTTTGGTGGTTTCCTAACAGGAGCCGCCCCTTGGCTGGATCCTTCCCGGAGGGATATCTGGCTAGTCCTGTGTTTTGAGACTCTTCAATGAGGCTCCACAGGCTCCTCTTTTGCATATTCATGTTTCCCAGGGGGCAATGCACCTAGGACTTCACTGCATTGAGCGCTTTCACTAGCAGCTGGCAGTGTTGTCATTTGGCTGGTCTCCCTGAGTTCAGCAATCTGTTTCTCTTATGGCTCTACTAGGCATTGCTCCCACCTAGCCAGAATCCTGCTCCACACCGATGAGGGGCAACACCCCGAAACAGCTGTATGTGGATGGTTACCCAGCCTTGGTTTATCCCTTGTCATTACATTGACTTATAGGGCCACTTAATATGGTGGTTTTGGTGGTTTCCTAACAGGAGCTGCCCATTGGCTGGGTCCTTCCCGGAGGGATATCTGGCTAGTCCTGTGTTTTGAGACTCTTCAATGAGGCTCGATGGGCTCCTCTTTTGCATATTCATGTTTCCCAGGGGGCAATGCACCTAGGACTTCACTGTATTGAGCGCTTTCACTAGCAGCCGGCAGTGTTGTCATTTGGCTGGTCTCCCTGAGTTCAGCAATCTGTTTCTCTTAGTGCATGTGCCTGTGTTATACATTCTAGGAAGCGCCGATGGCTGCACACAAAACTTGGCAGAAGATCCAATGTAAAAAGTGTCAGAAAGAAATGATGGGTTTGAAGAACAGAGATATATATTTTTTTATACTTCAGAGGAACTTTGTGCTTGTGAATTCATTACGTTGATTGCTTTGATTCAGGATATGCATGAGCACTTGACCCATCGCACACGCTCACCCCACTACTTCCATGACCGGTCTAATTACGTGTGAATTAACCATATCACTCAAATGTATTTTGTTTTGGAGATAGGGGAAAAAAAACAGATTTAAACAACACAATGACTTTGAGAAGACCTCCTAAATTAACGAATGGGCTGTGGTTGGTGTGAAGTGGCGCAATCATCCTTTCAGCCACTCGGCGTCTATCACAGACAATTTAACTCTCCTTCTTCAAAATCAAAATTACCTCTTTTTATGTGTGATAATTAATTGTTAAAAAAGATGCTTGAAAAAAAAAAATTAGCTTCAAAACGGTCTCATCTCTACCCCAGGGCAGAGGTTAGGATGAACAGATGAATCATGGATGAGGACTCATTATGCAGGTCACGGAATATTACTTTGAAAAATAGAAAACATTAGAACAAAGTAGGTTTTGACTGTTCAATAAAAATATTCTTTGGTAAAACAAAGGCACAAACGACGTCACCATGGCACCAAACTCAGTGTGGCGAGAGATAGCTGCAGAACAGCCCAATAATTTGTAGAAACAATGCGAATCTAATGATAATGCCTTGTGTTTGTATATGTACTTGTAATGGCCGTGTCCGTTAACCCCAACCTGCTCAGGTTCATACTGCATTGTGATCACCTCCCTTTTGTCTCACCATACTTCTCCTGTGACACGCTTCTGGCTTTGAGCTGATCTCCTGCTGGTTTGGGCTCCCTCTAGCGGCAGGCATGTGCCAGCTCTCCTGTATTTATTGCCCAGCCCATAGGCTCTGGGCATTTGTGGCAAGTTCTCCTGAGGGTATATATAGTCTCCACCTCCATCCCTCTTGCTAAGTATTTGGTGTTAATTCTCAGCAACCCCGTTTGTACTCATTGGCTTCCAGACACTTCCAAGCGATTTTCAGTCATCTAGATCTCCATTCCATTCCAGCTCCGAACCAGTTCTGTCTTAACTACCTCCTAACGTACATCCTGCACTTCTACCAGATGGAGGGAACCTAGTCCTGAACTCCATCATTCCTGAAGTTCTTCAGTCGGTGGTCACTGAGGTCCTTCTCTGAGTGTAGCAACCCTGGATTCTCCTGCAGCGAAGTACAACTGGCCTTGTGGCGAGCGCTGGTGAAAACTGGGAGCTCCTAAGACTCCGCCCCTTGGAGAAGGGGCGTCAACATAGTGATTCAGGGGATCCACCTCTTCAAGCTTGCCCGCTCATTACAGTGCTGCAGGAAATACCTACTTTATGAGTTTTCTGCAACACTATACTGATGCTTTCTTAGTTTTCATTAGTGACCCTCAAGCTATTTATCACCTAATATGCTGACACTTTTTTTTTATTCTTGCACTAAATATAGGCGCCTAAGAAGCTGCTGTGGACCATAGCTATATAGAAGCAGTATGCTTATATGAGCTTGTGGATACAGCATACCTGTATATCCCAGCATGTGATCTGCTTGTTTTTTGGATGTATTTTTGTTTTCTGCCTTTTTTATATAGCTACTGGGATTCTCTATATGTTGGTGATAAGATGGCAATGTACAGTATATACTGTAACTAACTTGTAAAAAAGATACCTGAAAAAAATAACCTTTAAACCCATCAATACCCAATGGCAGAGGGTATATTAAGATGGCAAAATCACTGTCATGCTGCCTAAATCATAAGTATTACCTCTTTAACTGAGTGCGTTATCAGACACCTGTGCTGGAAACAAGTGCTGATCTCGCAGATCACTGGTCGTGTACAAAGCCAATCGCATGGTTCTGTAATAGTGCAGTAAGGGCTGTATGAATAATTTCTAAATCGTTGTGCCCCCTTCACTTGTTGGCTGCACATGGCCTATTATATTGGGAGATGTGATCTCATTAGTATTGAGCGAGTATAATCGGTCAAGCACCAGCACACCGCCAGATGTTTTTTTTTTCAATTTTTTTTTCCTACTAACTTCTGTATATTTCGTTTAAACATCCCTTCAAGGGACAAAATATACAAAATCTAAAAAGATGTAATAGGTTAACTATCCACCCTACTCTCTGCTATTCAAAGGGCACCTGGTTAATGCTCGAGTTAATTTCAATTAGGTTCATAATTCACATCGAGCACTCGAGCATTGAAAATTACTCAAGTGGCGCTAATGCCGAGAGGCCACGCCCACTTAACACAATCTGCATTTGATAAAAGATGACTTTTTACTTGAACAAGCACGATAACATATGATATAAAATAAGGTATGAAAAAGGAGGTGACAGTGTCACTTTAAGTTCTTGTTCAACACTAGTGATGATCAAAAGAACCTTATCAGTCAACCATTGAACACTTGCTCTTTGGTTGGCTGATCACTGGCCTTATTGCATGGGGTGATATAGATGCCCGATCATCTCCAGAGACTGAACCTTATTTGTCTAGATGGCAGCCCCTTATCTTCTGAACAGGCTTCATATTGAACTTTTTCCTATATTTTTTTTTTTTAGCACAGACTATTTCTATACACATTTATCATGTTTCACCTCAGATGTCTCTTCTTTTTGTCTTTGCTCTTGACCTGATTCTTCACGTTCCTTAACAATTTTGTTTCTTAGGTTTCCTGCGGAATTCGGACACTGGGACATTTTGTACGTCGCAGTGCCTCTTCTAATATTGTTATGGTACAGACGCATTAAGGACATTTATGGCACAATCTTACCACTCATATATTTTTCCTCTTCTCTACAGATTTTGATCAATTAAATCAAGGTTATCCTTGCACTCGAGAGACACTGCCAAATTTAATGAAACCACAAGAACAGCCTGCAGTTGCTAACACTTTTCAGCAAACTCTCAGAAGAGGCATTTTGTGCAGCTATAGCTCAGCTAATCAGAACGCTCCCCGGTAGCTTAAATAATGTCTGGTAATTTCACTCATGTATTCCCTAAGTATGTCGTATTGCAACACTTGGCCTTTTCTTAATTGCATGGCAGTTATGTCGCTTACAACAATGGTTCCAAGTCCTCGAGGACCACTAGGAGTCCAGGATTTAGGGATTATTCAGTAGCACTGAAAGGAGACTATCTGTAAATCCTGAAACCTAAGAGGACCTTAAATGCTAGTTAAGGTGTCCAGCGCAGCATTGGATCCATATATTGCTACGAGTGCCTAACTCTTAAACAGGGAATCCAACACAGAAGTCTCAAATTATATTTTTTATTGACTTATAAAATGTCCTGGAAATATAAAAACTCTACTAAAGTGACCTAATATGATACACAAAAAAAAGCTAATGGGGATCCAGATTTTGAAGCTACATTGGGATGGCACCCTATGACCCCTTTTAACCCATTGGAGAGGTACATAATAATAGCTCCTGGCTCTGAATCTGCATTGGGATAAAAGTGCAAAAATGATGCCTATGATTTTTGAAGATTATGGGGAAAATCTATGAAGAGCTTTGCATCTATTTTCAGATGAATAATTGGATTTTTCGTCAATTTTTGGTTTGATTTATAAACCAGAAATTGACAAAATAAACACCAACCCACTTTTTTTGTTTGTTGCCACAACCCCTAGTTACTAAAATATAGGTTTTTACTATTTTGTTAACTAACTTGACTCTTCAGTTACCAGTCAAAGGGGTCTGAATTAGCCTCACAGGGGTGTGAATCAGGTTTAGACCGGGTTCACGCAGCATATTCATTCCGGAGTGCCCGCATTCCAATTACCCATAGCCAACAATGTAAAGTGAAGCCAGAGCCGTACTTTACATTGTCTGCACTGTTGGTTTTTTTGTGCAGCCACAAGGAATTCCGGCCGGACTGTATACAGAGTGTATACATTCTGGCCGAGATTCCATAGATACATTCAATGCAATGTATATTTTTAATCAATCAGGGCCTTTGTTGCAATTTGCAACAATGGTAGTGATTAATTGATATTATACATTGTGTAAACTTAGCCTTATACTGGCCACAGGTCCTCTAGAAATCTACTCTGAACTTTGAAAAATGACAGCTGTGTGGATTGGTTAGTAATGGCTTATGTAGTGGTTAGCACCTTTGCCATGCTGCAATATGGTCCTTTGTTCCTTTCCAAAATCATTTTATGTAACATCTGCATAGAGTTTCTGTGCTTTTTCCATGTGTGTATGGCGTTCCTTTGTAAATACAGAATTTCTCCAACACTGTAGGAACATACTGTCAGACTGTCTTTCTATATTGTGTGCAAGTGACATAGAAAGATTAGGCTGGGCACAATATTAAATAATATTGGACCAAAGAAAGGGGCTGTGCTAACATTTCCCATATTAGAAAATGTCTTTGGATAGTCCATTCAGTTGTCTACCATTGTAGAAATATATCACTTTTTTCTGAAGAAAGTTAATGTTGCATTTATCTACGGATGCTACTTGCGTTATAAATATAGGTTGACTATTAACCCCCTAAAATAAATAGTAAAAAAAAAAACGTTGGAGTCATCTATGTCCTGTGTAAAGTATAAAGTTTTCAAAGGAAAATATAGTTTCTAATAGATGTAAAAGTTTCCAATAGGTATACTGAAATTTTCAGCGTGGCTAATAGACATTCCTGAATAGTTTCTGTATATTTATTAAGCACAAATGTGTCCATCTTTACCTTTTCTTTAGTAAAGTTTTGTAATTTCTGACAAAACCATTATATATAATATCATAATGTGCTATCATCAGGCTTCAGTTATAAGACTGTCAATGGGTGCCCACCCCATAGAAAAACCATTGTAGGGTGGGTTGAGTTTAGAAAGTAATACAGCTAAAACATACTAGTAGTGTAAGCAATAATGTTGGGATGCCATACAGTATATAGGACAGAAATCTGTTGTTGTTTTTTTTACTGAAATGGAAAGTGGCAAGAGAGGAATCATCAACCACGAGGATCTAGGATATGGGAATCCAGCCAGGTCTTTATTTAGACTTGACATTTCTTTAGATATTTCGTGAGAATACACTGTTAGGCAGGTAATTTAGTTATGTGAAAAGCACACGTTATTATTCGTGCTGATAAATAGCAACTAAAGAAATACAATTCAATAGTGGCTGTCTTATAACAGGTCCCAGTCCATGTATACTACTAGGGCCAGTGTCAAACTGGGATACCTGGGGCCCACCAGAGGAAATGATCCTTGAGGCCCACCAAAGAACAATCGGTAAAAAGTGACATACTGACCCGGCCCTATCCTGGATTCATCTGGATCTGCGACAACACCCTTGTCCCCCACTCACAGCAGGCTATAGCCCCTTCATCCTCCTGCCCTGCCATCATCATACTACTCCCCCTTCATCCTCCTGCACCTCCAAGATCATACTACTACCTCTTCATTATAATACTACCACCCCCTTTATCATCATACTACTACCCCCTTAATCCTCCTGCCCCTCTATCATCATAGTAGTTCCCCTCTTATCCTTTTGCCCCTCATCACCATACTACTGCCTTCTTCATCATTCTCCTGCCCCTCCATCTCTATTTAAAATGAAAAAAAAAACAGCTATACTTACCTCACCTGTATGGTTCCTCTAGTCTCCCAGCGATTCCTCTCCCTGCTCTGCATGAGAGATCAGTCATGCCGTCAGGGGGCGGGGCTTCCCGAGGCAGGGGGCGGAGCTTCCCGAGTGATATCGGGGACATGGTTTTGCCCAGTCTTGAGTTCAGGTATCCTCCCAGGGCTGCCGGAGACCTGAAAGCTGCTGCAGCCTGACAGCTGCTGCTGGGGCCCACTGAGGACAGGCAGCCTCACTCTATGGCTGTCTGGGTCCCAGCTGTGGACTGTAAGTGGTCCTCCGGCGTCCCAGTCCGACACTGACTAGGGCATATGCACATTGTAGAGGCCCCCCCCCCAAAAAAAAAAAAAAAAAAAAAATTAGAAAAAAAAATAAAAAATAAGCTGTGATGTTTCCAAAAATGTGGCATTATTAGTGAATCCAAAATACTTCAGGTTTCTTTCAGGCGAATCTCTCAAAATAGTGGCTGCTATTACTGCCCCTATACAATGACACATCTCCTGCCTAGTATATCCGTGACAGATAGTATAGTATATGTGACAGAATTCATTTGGTTAAAAACAAATCTGACAGCCCATTTTATTTTAAATCACACCCCAGATATAGATCTCACCCCAAATCTAGAGCGCAGTCATTTTCAATGTATCTAAATGACAATAAATTTTATCCACTGTGCTAGTCAATCCCTTTAAGAGGTATTAAAGATGACCTTATAAAAATCAACAGATAGAGAATAAAATAGCCCCTACTAATGTACCACTGGAATATAACTTCTATCGTATCACTATCTACCCTGTAAGACCTATGTCAAGTGGTCACATGACCCCCTTCTTGCAGATATGGATCAGTTTAATAAGCCGACTGATACAAAGAAAAATATATTTCTCCACTAGAGACCTACAGTAGATAAGGCAAAGTAGCAACACCAGACACTACTTACACAGATAAGGCTCAGTATTCATTTCCTCTCGTACTTTCATTCCACAATACAAATATGCAGGAATCTGACAGGCACGACCACCATCCAATTATAGGCAGAATTGCAAAAATCATACAAAACTAAATTACTACATGTTCAAGGTTAATCACACCTCTTCTTCGGGTACCTCTTCTTCAGTGTCCAGTTACCTGAAGAAGTGGTCAGTTTGATCTTGGATCCTGCTCCTAATGATGGTAGTCTATTGACTTCCTGCATTTGTTTTCTTTTTTGTTGTTTTTGATGAGTTATTCCATTAAAGGGGAAGTCCAAGCAGACCTCTTTTTTTCACAAGTGCCAGGAAGGAGGTAGGATAAAAGAAATAACATGCTCTCACCTCCCCTGGCTCCAGCTCTGGTGGCTGCATACCACTGATCAGGTCACCGGTCTCTGCCTGGTCTGAGTGGGCACCCAGGTCATGATGTGTCAGGTCCACTTAGCCAGTCAGCAGCCATAATGGGGTCCCGTATTGTGCTGGATTAAGGGGAGGTGAGACCCTGTTATTTTCTTTATTCTCTCCTTCCCTGGAACTTATGAAAAAAGAGGTCTGCCCAGACTTCTGTTTTAAGGTCTCGATGGAGCAGTAGCCACATACACCAGGAGGAAGAGCTTCCCAAAAATACTTCTTAAATTGGTGCCTGATCTGCACAACCTCCTCTGGTGAGAATACAATTTACGGAAGGTGGGGGACCGGAGCGTCATGACGTAGGACGCATCTGCTCTCCTCCCCCCTCCTCCTCCCACCCCCTCGATGGATCCCTCTCCACGCCGCGGGTCCCGGTTACCCGGGACGCTGAAGTGAAGTGGCCCGATGGCTGTGAGCCGAAAGCTGGGATATGGAGAGCTCGCCTGGCAACTATGTACCTGCGGGGACCCTGGCTGCAGGAACAGGGCTGGTGGCTCCCCTCTGGGCGGGATGCGAGGAGCTTGGTGGCTGTCGGCGGCTGACAGGACATTCCGTCCAGGACCTTCGGTCAGGTGATAAGGAGCTCCTCCTCCTTTTACGTCCTTCGTGCTGCGGTGCGCTGGCGGGGTCTCGGCCGGACGCAAGGACACCGCTCAGGAGGTAACGGGGAAAATCCCCTTGCCGTATTTGGATTGGACTGGGGCTGGAGAGCTTGCCACCCCCCTTGAGTCTGACTGAGGAGATGCGGGTGCGGGGGTCGGGTGAGCGGCCGGGGGTCCGGGGGGGGGGATGTTGGGGTTGTCCTCGGGGTGGCGGTGGGCCAGTTGGCCTGCTCGCCGCTGCTCCCTGGCTCCCTCTCCTTCCCCCTGGCCCCCCCCACCCCTCTCCCGCCCGCCCATGGCCTACTTGATGGATCCTGCAGCGCCGTCTATGGCGCCCCGTGCCATACTATTTGGCTAGGCATGGACTTACTCAGGGGGCTTCTTGTGTTTGCCACTGGGACACTCATAGGAGTGGTGGCAGAACTCTGGGTGACCTCTATTGGCACTGGAGGCCCTCTGTGACGCGAGGATGGACCTCTCTTTCTTTTTAGGGTGAAAGGCGAAAAGGATGTATTGGAAATTAATGTGTTTTGCTATCTTCTGATGCAGGAGGACAAGGAGGCTGTGTTCAGGAGTACGCAGAGAGCTTTACTTTGACTGATTCCAGAGGTGTAGTGAGTACCCTGTAAGGGATGGCACACTTTATTGTATTGGCCCAATGCTCTCGGACTCCCAGTGGGGCCCCAACCCCTCATTCTTTTTTTCTTCCCAACAGGGGAGACGCTGTTCAAATGCCTTGTAAAGCTGCTAAAAAGACTCCAGCAGTAGCCTCCCCTAGAGAGAAAGCGGCAAACTTGGAGAAATATCTTAAATCCCCTACAGCAGGGGCCAACCAGCAGGGAAACCGTCTCTCTGCGGGGGGCTCCAGATTTGCAGCACTACAGGAGGAGGGGGAGGAGCCAGCACTGGGGCCTACGAATTTGGAATCTACAGTTACCTTGGATAGTATTATGCAAGAGATCAAATCATGTAATAAGTTGGTCTCGGACTTGGCTCAGACGGTTGGGGCTCTGTCATCAGACATAAGTTTTGTGAGAGGGGATCTGGACAAGATAAGGGACAAAATAGACACGTATGATAGAGCCATCCCCACAATAGAGAAAGAGGTTGGAGAATTGAAGCGTGTAACTAAGGATCACGCACGACAGCTATCTGCAGCACAAGCGAAAATTACGGACCTGGAGGACCGCTCCAGGAGGTCGAATGTTAGGATTCTTGGTCTGCCAGAGAACGTCGAGGGGGGTGACACAATAAAATTCTGTCAAAATTGGCTGCTGGAGATTTTTGGACAGGAGGCGTTCTCCAGGATGTTTGGTCTGGAACGTGCTCATAGAGTTCCGATAAAACCAGTGTCTCCGGGCAGCCCCCCACGAACTTTGCTTATCAAAACCATCTGCTCAGGGGACAGAGACACTATTCTTAAACTAGCGAGACAGAAATCCCCCGTGATGTATAATGGGGGCAAGATCTCCTTTTTTCCTGATTTCTCCAGGGCTACACAACTTAAGAGGATGAGCTTTAGGGAAGTTAAGAAGAGACTGCAGCAGGCGGAGATCTCGTTCTCTCTTATCTTTCCGTCCAGGCTCAGAGTTATCTATAAAGATGTGACATATTTTTTTGCTAACCCTCAGGATGCCTCGGCCTGGATGGATAGAGAGGGGATGTGACTAATTCTACATGAGAGGGCGGCTGGCTGTTGATATATTTATCCTTTTTGCTCTATTTGTATGCCATGTGGGGACTAGGGTTCTAGCTTATAAGTGTAGATTTATGCTGGAGGGGTGGGGGGGGGATTAGGGGGGGGGTACAGACGGTTGGATTAGAGGCTGTCCACATGTTGGGGCGGCTATGGTGTGGGGGGGGGGTTGGGGGGGGGTGGGAGGGATGGGGGGGGGGGATGGGGGGGGAGGGATCGAGAGAGCCGGGGGGGTCTTTTTTTTTTTTTTTTTTTTTTTTTTTCCTTTTTCTTTCCTTTCTCTGTATAAATGGGAGAAGAACTTAAGGTTTTATTTTGGAATGTGAGGGGAACGGGGGAACGGAATAAAAGATGCGCCATGTTTGATCTTATAAACAGGCACCTGCCAGCAGTGATCTGCTTGGCGGAAACTCACTGCTCGGCAGAGACTGTAGGTAGACTGTCGCGGCGCTGGGCCAACTGGACATACCACTCTGTATTTTCTTCATACTCATCAGGAGTCACCATCTTCGTTCATAACAGAATAACATTTTCTTTGCTGGCCAAAAAAATAGATGATAGAGGAAGATATATCTTTTTACATTGTAATATCTTTGGTACCGAGATGGTATTGGCATCTGTTTATATCCCTCCCCTGTTCTCTCCAAAGGTGTTATATGATTTGTTTAGGTTTTTAGTGGAGAGGGGTGACCCTCCGTTTATGCTGTGTGGGGACCTAAATTCGGTGGTAGATAACAACTTAGATAGAAGGGGGGGTTCGCAATCTGCATCCCCTCACACTACGCCGTTGGCTAGATTTATCCGGGAGACGGGGTGGAAGGATATCTGGCGCTCTCTTTACGGGGAGCGGCAGGTCTTCTCATGTTTCAGTGCAACTCATATGACTGCCTCACGAATAGATTTGGTCTTATGCAATGACCATTTTTTAAAATGGGTTCACAATGTCTCATATGAAGCAAGAACTGTGTCGGACCACTCCCCATTGGTGGTAAGAATTAGAGGCCCTTGGTACGGGGGTAGAGGTCAACAGGTGTTTAGATTTAACCCATACTGGCTGTCTATTATTAAGGATAAAGAGAAGATTAGGGAAGAGCTGAGGGCTTTTTGGGACAGCAATAAAGGCTCAACTGACCTCTTGATAGTGTGGGACACAATGAAGGCGTATCTGAGGGGGATCCTCTATCGAGAAGTATGCCGTAAAAAGAGAGAATTTAGGGCTCAGGAAGAGGAGCTTAAAGAAAAGGTCTGTAAGGCAGAAGAGAAATTTGTAGAGATGCCTTCTAGGGACAATGGGGAAGCTCTGAGGAGAGCGCAGGCACAGTATTCATCTTTTTTGGTCACTAAAGCCCAACACGCAATCTTCTTTAAGGGACGCAGATACTTTACTGAGGCAGGCAGACCGGGCAAATTTCTGGCAAAAATAATTGAGAGCTATGAACCAAGAACTTCCATTACAGCTTTATATGATAAAAACGATAAATTGATTAACTCCAGGGAGGGGATCGATCGGGTTGTCCATGACTTCTACTCGGAGCTTTATAGCTCAGAAATGGAAGGAAATGACCTAGAGATGGGGGACTGGCTGGGCCAATTGGAGATAACAAGATTGGAGGACAATAAAAGGCAGGTTTTGAATTCCCCAGTTACACTGGGCGATCTTAGCAATGCGTTGGGGAATTGTAAGGGTCAATCGGTCCCAGGTACAGACGGGATACCGTTTGCTGTGTATAGGGAATTTTCTGATATCCTGTTGCCCTGGTTGCTTGAGACCTTCAATGAATCCTGTTCGAGGGGCGTCCTCCCTCCCTCTATGAGGGAAGCAAGCATTATCCTAATAGGGAAAAAACAAAAGGATCCGCTTTATATAGAATCTTACAGACCTATCTCACTTATCAATTGCGATTGTAAAATAATCGCCAAGGTATTGGCAATTAGACTGGGCAAGATTACCCCGGAGCTGATCGGGGCTGAGCAGACAGGCTTTGTTCCAGGCAGGGTTATTTTTGAAAACATCTCGAGGGCTTTTGCTAATGTGCAGCTGGGGTCGGGGGCCCCCCATTCCATCCTGTCCCTGGATGCCATGAAGGCGTTTGACAGGGTGGAATGGGGGTTCCTGTGGAAGGTATTGGAGGCATTCGGCCTTGGCAATCAGTTTATTGCATGGGTTAGACTTTTGTATGCTTTTCCCATAGCTAAGGTTGTTGATAGCGGTAGGGCCACAAATTGGTTTAGTTTGGGGAGGGGGACAAGACAGGGGTGCCCTCTGTCCCCCTTGTTGTTTATTTTCTTTATAGAGCCCTTGGCTATAAAAATGAAAATGTCCAACGAAGTGAGAGGATTTGGTCTGCAGGGCGGGAATGAGAAACTCCTGTTATATGCGGACGATATCCTTCTTTTCTTGGAGGGAGGGGAGGACGCGGTTCGGAAAGTAATAGATATTGTGTCAGAATATGGTAAGGTCTCTGGACTAAAGGTTAACTGGACAAAGTCCTCCTTACTGCCAATTGGTGAGGAGTTCCATATGTCCAGTCCAGTTGTGAAGGTGGTGGACATGGATGACTCGATCGATTACCTTGGTATAAAGCTATCAGCTAAAGTAGATAGGTATATAACGCTTAACATGCAACCATTATATTTGAAGACCAAAAAGAAAATTGAATTTTGGGGACGGCTTCCACTGTCAATGGCCGACCGCATGGGAATAATCAAGATGGTTATTTTGCCTCAATTTTTATTTATCTTATTTTCTGCGCCAGTATGGATCCCGGATGCCTGGTTCAATAAGATTGAAATTATGCTGAACTCTTTTATCTGGGGGAAAACAAGACCTAGGATAAGATATCACAACTGGACTCAGAGAGGTAGGGATGGGGGTATGGCTTTGCCCGACCTCCGATTGTATTTCCTTGCTATGGGGGCCCAGATATTCAGAAAATGGGAAGTCTCGCCAATTACTCAGTATATATTGGGGAATTCTAGATATGCTTATGAGGATTTCTTTGTAGATTTAGAGGGGGGGTTTGGAGGAGTTAGAATTATTTCACAGGTGGATCTATATGTTAAGATATGGAATGCACTTAAAAAACTATGTAGGGTCACGGGGAGTTTTCAGTTTTCTCCTCTATGGGGGAATAGTCACTTAAAGGAATTTGACTCGCTTCAGGACCCTTTTGGAAGGGAGCTGAGAGAGATCAAATATATATCACAAATAATAGTACAAGGGACTCTAATATCTTTTGAGGAGTTTAAACTCAAATTTACACGGTTTAATATACACTGGTTTAAGTATACACAGTTAGGTCACGCATTTAGGAATACTTCCAATAAAGGGGTATGGGAAATTCAGAGACATGAATTTTTTGAGTATCTGAGGTCCCCCATGTCCGGGAAAAAATGTCTCACTGAGATATATAGGCGATTGTTGAAAACTAGAGGTAGGGGTCATTTGAGTAGGGCTAGGGAGAAGTGGGAATTAAGAATTGGGATTCTAACGGATGACGTTTGGGGGAATATAGTGGAGGGAATACAGTATGTGTCTGTTAACCCCTCCCATAGGTTAATACAGTTTAAAATCCTCTATGGTCTATATTTATCCCCTAAGGATTTATTTAGGAGAGGGCACAGAGGCAATTCTTGCTGTCCCAAATGCTCTGTGGAAGAAGCGGATCTCTGGCACCTTCTATGGGATTGCCCTAAGATGCGGGACTTCTGGTCTGAAACAAAGAATTATATAGAGGGTGTGGTTGGCCCTCGTGTGGGAGCAGAGGTCCCTAAATTTCTGTTGGGCGGATACAGTAATGATGGGGCGATGGGATCGCTGCTGAATAAATTAAGTTCCCTGGTAAAAGTTGTAATTTCAAGGAGGTGGTTTGGGGATAACCCCCCTTCTTTGGAAGAATGGAAATTATTGGTGGGTAGGGTGAGGCAATATGAGTTGTACTGGGCAAGAGGGTGTTCCCGGAAGGCTACACAAAGGTATAATAAGCTTTGGGCTCCCTGGACTGATGGTGGGGGTGCCTAACTTTGCTACACAGAGTTTTTTTTTTTTTTTTTTCTTCTCCCCTTGTTCTTGCCTTTCTCTCTCTCTTCATCTTTTGGGGGTGGTGGGTGGGGGTGGGTGGGGGTGGGGGGGGGGATTTATTATGAGTTGTATTTTTGTATGTTGATGGATAGGCGGGGCCCAGATGTGTCCGGCTTCACCTGAGTATGTAATGCTTTTATGAAGAAAATAAAAACTTAACAAATAAAAAAAAAGAGAATACAATTTACACTCTTTATTCTTTATTATACTTGTTTCACGGTTCATTTTACCATCGGGGGGCTTCATTTGGTAGTTACATCAGATTTGATAGAAAAAAGTAGCAGCATGCAATGCCCCATTCCTTCCATCAAAATGGTGGCCACCACCTCTTAACCAACCTCTTGTTTCTGGAGGAGAGTCTGTACTTAATCAATTCCTGGATACTACATAAAAACAAGTACTGCCCTGTCCTCAGCATAAGAGATAAATAATTGACTGTGGGGGTCAGGGGAGGTTTGACTACTAGGACCCCATAAGCCCCCTCCCCCAGAAAATGGAGCAGTACTCCACCTTTCATTCTCTATGGGAAACAGTGGAGACTGCACAATGCTCAACTATCTTCAGCAGCTCCCAAAGAGAATGAATGGAGCAGTGGTCATGCATTCAATGAGGAGAGTAAGTTTACCATCATGGCAATTATGGGGCTCCCAGCAGTTGGGTCCCCCAAAACAGTTAATGATCCTCTAACCTGATGTAGGGCATACCTTAATTTCGGGGCAAAACTCCTTTAACTCCAATTAATTGACAAGTTTCCAAGTCCAAAAAGTTTCTTCCTGTGCTCAGTCTGAACAATCCTCTCTATGAAGCACTTTACAGCTATAAAACTTACATTTTTGACAATGATACAGAAAGACTGTATAGTTTTTATCTGACTCATGTATCCTAAATCTGTTTTATTGCTTAAGTAATCTTTCCCTTCTGGCCTGAAGGAATTTCTCTACATCTTGGGAGCCTGTGACCTGGTTAGGTAAGATTCTAATAATAACAGCCAGTACAAAATAAAGTCACACCAGCTCTTTTCTCTGCTGTTTACTGCCATTTATAATTTGTTTCAGCCGCCTGAAGATCCCACAGTGTTAAACCTTCCAGACAAAGGGGCATTTCGATGCAGCCATACAAATGCACCCGCAGAGCGCCCGCTATGCAATAACTCATAATTTCCTTGTCGATCACTCCTTGGCTCCTTTTTCTAAAAGTTTCTCTGAAAACACGGGAATATGAATGGTGTTTTTAATTAGAATGCGCGACAAAGAGCGTTTGTTGGGAAATAATCAGAGGCAATATTACTGTGAATGCAGCAAAATGAGAAAAGCGCTGCAGAAGTCATTAATGACTTATTAAAATTTTACATCAATATAAAACTGCTTATTTATTCATAAATAGCTTCACGGCTTTAAAATGCAAAGATTGACTCGCAACTCGGCAATAAGTGTTTCCATTCTAAATCCTTGCCTTATCAATCTCAGAAATGTATGCTGTTCAATAAGAGCAATTCATTACCATAATGCAAATCTATCCATTTAGACTTTCCGTTCTATGACACTTTGCAGGTTTTTTTTCTTTCTTTTTTTTATACTAATAGCGGAAGGAAATCCTCTGAAGCTGGGGCGCATGAAAGATCTACAATGGGCATCACACCTTCCTCATGCCTGGGGGACATCAATGCTACTGTTGGTTGTAGTCTGGGATGTTCTTAGTAGAAAAAACTTTGCCTATCCTAACCCACTGACTTTAATGTAATGCATTAAAGTCGATGGAAAGATGGCCATCCAATGCACACAGTGTATAAAATGACGGACATTGTCTGCGAGGACGTCAAAATAATGATCATGAAAATTATTTTTGGACGTTATTCTTTAGTTGCTTACACACAGTTTTTCTTTTTTTACCGTCCTTTCAACGTCTTTACTATTAGATTTAATTGATTTTTCAATAAAAGACAAAGTGCGATCAGTCTATCTGACCTAGAATAACGGACCAAGAGCCCAACTGCACTGACCGGTGGCCAAAAAGCCATCGGTTTACTTCATTAAACCTGAAGCCGTGAAGCGCCGTCATTCTGGCTCCTGTGGTCCCCGCCTACCCCGAGGATCCGACACTTCATCTACCATTCTCCATTCCCTGATCTCCTGGCTTGGGATCTCGGCATCTACCCTTGGAGCCTGGCTGCTACGGCTACTACCTCTCTCTTCACTGATAATGCATACAGGTGTTGTGTTCTTAGCACAACACCATCAGGTGAGCAGTTTTATTATCAGCTTGTTCGACCTACAATCTGTTGTTTATGTTATCACCCTATGGCGCCCTTTCCACTTTTTTAGTCCTACTCAAAAAGCCAAATGAGGACTTCATGTTAAACTCAAAATGACGGATATCATTTTTTCTTTTCAAAAACAGAGAAGGAAAAAACGTTGTGTGAACATAGCTGTAGACAAAGCATAGACATCTTCTTATAGAGAATGCCAAAACTAGGCGTTCTCTAAAGTAAAGCATTTACTATTGAGTCTAAAACAGGTGATTTTTCTACATAGTATTCGTCTGTTTTTTTTTTTTTTTTTTTTCTACAGAGCCAAATAGGAATAATTGAACAAACTATTAATAAATTTGTGAATAATATTTTTGCAGAATATTTTAGGAATATTAATTAAAAAGAGCACAAACAAAACCACCTGGCACTGACTGGATGTAGGCCATTTTTTTAATCTAATTTAAAAAAAAAATGTTTGCCTGTCAAATACTGGTTCATAAAAAGAATTTAGACCAAACTAATTTTCAAAAAATCCAATTATTCACCTAAAAATAGGCACAAAGCCCTTAGTAAATGTCCCCCATAGTCTATAAAACCTAGACTTTATTGCATCCTTTCAAAACATGCTCAGCACTATAAGGACAAGAGGCTCTGATTAGAGATGAGCGAACCTGGAGCATGCTGGAGTCCATCCGAACCTGATCGTTCAGCATGTGATTAGCGGTGGCTGCTGAACTTGGATAAAGCTCTAAGGTTGTCTGGAAAACATGGATACAGCCAATGACTATATCCATGATTTCCACATAGCCTTAGTGCTTTATCCAAGTTCAGCAGCCACCGCTAATCAAATGCCGAATGATCGGGTTCCGATGAACTTCAGCATGCTCCAGGTTCGCTCATCTCTAGTTCTGATCAAAAGCTAAACAGTGAACTATGTGCTCTCTGATTGCTTCTTTATTTTGGCAGTTGGCGAGGACCTTACCATTCAGATGCCCACCATTCAGATGTCCACCATTCAGATGCCCCCTGCAGCAAATCTCAGGGGGAACCATGTAATAGTGAGGAATTGAACACTTGTTCATGGATTATCTCACAGACTACAGTTGGGAATTTGGCAGTAGAGCACACTATATGATTAGTTTTTAGTGGGTTCCCACTTACACGTTTTTAAAGCCAAGACTAATTAAAAAAAAAAAAACTGAAGTTGGATTCTTTTTTATATACTAGGGATCTATTTATGGTTCAGTCCTGGTTTTGGCTTAAAAACTGGGTGAAAAAAAATCAAAATTTAAAAACACACCCTAAGTGGATCTCTTGCCTTAAAAAAGAGCTCAGAAAGTAGTTTTGTTGCACATAGTTCCCAATCAGAAAAAGATTAGCCACCATGAAGCTGTGATACCTGAGGCACTCCTTCCTCTTCTCTCCATAATCGATCATGATTCCCATTGCAGTATAGCAGCAATTTTTCTTCTAGTTGAAAGGCCTTGTAAAACCCAAGAGCTTTTTTTAATCTAATGCTCTACAAATACAGTCATTAGAATGTAAATATATCATATTCCTGCCATGCTTCTATATCCATGAAGGAATAAAATATTGCATTCTAAACATGAGAGTTTTTCTATAAAGCACTGGGAATTTAAATACAAGTGCATGACACGATTACCATATATTAGGATTTTATAATATAAATATACATTAGATCTACATTATGCATTCTCCGCATTATTACTGAACCATATAAACTCCAACACAACCCCCATCCCCAAGACAGCCAAGTATTGTCAAACATTATATCAATTATAGTTCGGTGGAAATGTACCGGGTCAAAAGCTATTAAATTATAATTTAATGATGTTTTATGAATAATTATCAGATTGGAAGAAGAAAAACTTACAACATTTTACTTTCAGAGCATGTTTATTACCGTATTTTCCAGCGTATAAGATGACTTTTGAACCCTGAAAAAATCTTCATAGAAGTTGGGGTTCGTCTTATACGACGGTTATGGTCGCCCCAATACGGTGGGGGAGCTTAAAAATGACCGCATCCCCTCCGGGGCAACCACTATAAAAAAAAAACTGTTAACTCAGCGGGAGCCCGTTCCTCATGCAGGCAGTGTGACATACACTGACTGCGCCGGGGATCCCCGAAGCTCTCCCAAGTAGCCGAGCGTCTCGTCAGAGAAGCTTGGAGACACTTGGCTGTCAGGAGAGCTTCAGAAGAAAGATAGAGGCTTTGGGTACTTCCGGAGTCTCTTTCATGGAGTTCTCTTGTACATAAACGCATGCTCTTACTGTTGTTGGTGGAATGTTTTTGTGGTACTCCAATATCAAGGTGCGGTAAGGGGTTAACTACTTAATCTTGTAGAGAAATAGCCGCTACTTATTTATTTTTCATATGTGGGCCTGTTTGTTGTTGGGACAGTTTTTCTTCTAAATAACATCTTTCATTTTGTCATATTATCTATTGTGGAAGCAATGTATCGTGGGTAAAGAAATCAACTGCAGCCAGAACTTAAAGACTAACAAGGTAAAGAGAATTCAAATGGCATCACTGTGGGCTCAGGAGGGGCCCAGAAAAAAGATGACTTGTCATCCTGCCACTTGCACACAGCCACAGAGACGCAGTATGACCAGGATCATAGCTATATGGGGTGCAGAGAGGCTAGTTGCACCTGGGCCCAGGAGCCTGAGAGGGCTTATAAAGTCTCCCCTCCCCATATGAGAAGGCCAGTTCTACTAATTATGAAGAAAAGAACAGCACTCCATAGCATAGGTCAGACAGTATACACGAGTGAGAAAGGATTGAAGCTCTCACTGGATATGTTGTGCGAGCAGGAAGCACAACTCTCAGAATGTGGACGGCAGCCACTTCCTCTGGTGAGGCCACATCTGGAATACTGTGTCCAGTCCTGGAGACCTCACCTAAAAAAGGACATTGATAAAATAGAAGGGGTCCAAACACGGGCTACAAAAATGGTGGAGGGTGTGAGGAATAAACCATATCAGGAAAGACTTAAGGATTTTAATCTGTATAGTCTGGAGGAAAGAAGAGAAAAGGGGGGACATGATTGAAACCTTTAAGTATGTTACAGGACTAAATAAGGTTCAGGAGGGAAGTGTTTTTAGTAAAAAACTGAGCTCAAGAACAACAGGACACAGTGAGAGGTTAGTTGGGGGAAAAATCAGAAGCAATGTGAGAAATTATTATTTTACTGAAAGAGTGGTAGATACCTGGAACAAACTTCCAGCAGATATGGTTGGTAAATCTACAATAACAGAATTTAAACACGCCTGGGATAGACATATATCTATCCTAAGATAATAAGGAAGAAAATACTAAAAGGGCGACTAGATGGACCCAGTGGTCTTTTTCTGCCAACAATCTTCTATGTTTCTATGTTTCAATCCATCATGGTATCAGTACAATAGACCCTTACCCATTTTTGGAGTGGAGGAGTTTCATCTGGTATTACTAATGAAGTGCAGTTGAGGGGCCCTGTGACAATTTTGAACTGGGGCCCACTGGCTTCAAGCTACACCTCTGTGTATCACTGTTTGCCTGTTAAGAGTCAACCCAAGAGAAGGCCCACTGTAACTCAGGGGCCCAACGGGGGATTCACCTGTTTCCCTTCAGGCCATGAGCCTGGATGGGTGAAAACATTGTTATAAAAAGGTTGTAAATGTTCTGTTCAGAAGAGTCTGATCTAAACCCCCTCGGCCTCATTCCCAACCACTGAGCCAGTTTCAAGCTTTTTTTTTCCCTTTAATTAATTAACAGTGTTATTGCACATATAACCAGGAGGAAAGTGCTAATTAATTGCATAGTATAGGCATGTGGTTTACGGGAACTGCATAATGCACAAAGAGTAAATATGTATAGTTAGGAAACCATGTCATGTAATATAATGCAAACTAGAAAGAAAGAAGATTTCCCAAGTCGATAAACCATATGATGATATGATGTTCACAGAATATAGATTATCACATGATGCCCAGACAATCTGTGAAATGAAGTTCTCGTCCATCTTACTGAGCAGGAAGTACAATCCCTATGTATATCTTGGGAACCGGGAGGAAGGGGCATAACAACAACAACAACAACAACAACAACAACAACAACAACAACAACAACAATAATAATAATAATAATAATAATAATAATAATAATAATGTAATCAGAGTACTTTGGGCTAAAAAATTACATAATTACATAAATTGCTAATGGCAATATCAATATCAATATCGGTTCTGATGCACCCCGTGAGTCATACACTGGTCCTTCCAATGATGATGAATCTGGTGGATGGACATGGTATTATTTTCCGCCATTATTCTATATTCACGTCACTATATGTATCTGTAATATGATAACACTGCAGAGATATGTTTCTTACGTTTACCATTAAGTTAACTAGAACAAGTATTAATGGAGACTTTATGTTTCTTTACTTATGTTACATAAAATATCTCCAAAAGCCAAGACAGCTGAGAAGGAAATGCTGGTGTTGAAGTTCTGTAATGGAAGTATCATATTTTCAGGCTGTAGCGCGGCAGAGGCACCACGCTCTAAGTGGGTGTCTGCAATATTACTTTTCTGCTAAATTTACTCCACCACATGACTGCTATTTATAAGGTGAATGAGACTGAAAGTTCTAGATACATTTTAGAAAATGCTAAACTTGGTAATTGTGAGAAACACCTGTTTTCCCCCAAATGCTTAGTTGGCTTCCTAGTGCCCATTTTGTGGCACCCAACACTGCTCCTTGTCTACTGCCCAAGTTATCATTTAGCATCCATGGTACTGGTACTGGATGGTATCATTTACTAGGTCAAAACCTCAATGCAAAAGACCTCATCAAGCACATGGCAATATTGCAAACAACATTTCTAAACAACATTAACAAGATTATAGGGCTACAGTTAAGGGGTTTGTCAAGTTAACCACCAAAAAGGAAAAAAAAATTGCCAAGCCATTTACCCATACTGTGGCATGGGGGTGAGTCCTGTCACCACTGTGTCCTCCAGCCCTTTCTTTGTTGTTGACAAAGTCTTTTGTTTACATCCTGAAAGCCTATATCCTCCTTAACACCCCCTCCCCCGCCCCCCACTCTCACAGGTCCTGCCGACACTACACACAGTTCTGCAGATCCACATTTCTGCACAAAGGAATAGACTAGACTAAATCTGCTGCCATCCTCCCATGTAGCCAGGTCTGTTCCCCATGTAGCTAGGTCTGTGTGAGTGATTGGCACCCAACCTATGGCAGTGTTCAGAAACACCGGTATAGGTGCTATGTTGGCACCTGTCATCACTCTCTGCCTGGAGGGCAGTGCACACTCTCTCCTGCTTCAGAGCTTCTCTATTGATGCAGAATTCCTGTCAAACAAAAGAAAATCTCAAAAGCCAGGGAGAGTGTACACCAACATCCTGGCATGGACAGAAGACAAGCATCAACATCCAGTAAACAGAAAAGAGGCAGAAAGAAGGGTAAGTCCCATTCCCGACCAGTTCATCGTGGGACTTAAACCTCCTCCCCCTCTATAAAGCCTTATCCAGATAGCCAGGAGGGTCCACACTGACAGTATACGCCCGTCCCGGACATCCAGTGAGCCCTCTGGAAGGTTCCGAAAGCTTTCAAGGCACATACAGTACTTAGCTAGAGGCTGGCTGCGTCGGTGACGTCACTGTGCCACATGACTGATGCAGGAAATGAGCGAAAGAGACAGAATTAGCTATAGAAGCCAATGACACATAATCAGTATATGGAAAGAAAAGTTTATTAAAGGTATGTCAAAGTAACTCGCAAAACCCTTTGAAGGACATGAGGCCTCTCCTGCACTTGTGTATGTAAAAACATGAACATGATCATGCATGAACAAATCAAAATCCCTGCTCCATTGGATGTTGTTTGCACTAAGGTATTTTGAACTCGAATCATTGCTTCTAATGCACAATCCATGGTGCACGTCTCAGGTTGGGGCAGCATGGTGGCTTAGTGGTTAGCACTGTTGCCTTGCAGCATTGGGCTTAAAATTTTATCAAGGATAAGGTGTTTGAATGTCCTCCATGGGGAGATTTATCAAAGGGTGGAGAAGATACACTGGTATAGGCTGCCCTGACGTCAAACTAATCTTCATGACAATTATTTGCAGATGTTATTTTTAATTGTTTACACACATTTTTTTTTTTTTACCGTCCATTCACCGTCTTTACTATTAAATTCAACAGACCTTCCAGAAAGAACCGCACCCAAAATAACCAGAACTAGAATAATGTACAACAAGCTGTCATTGTAATGACGGGCACCTAAAACACTAAATGATGGAGGCAACAACAGCTAGAATTTTAAGTTGTTCACACATAGTACTTTTTTTGTTCACCATCCTTTGTATTAAAATCAATGGACCTTTTAATTAAAGACCCACTAATCTTTGCCTTAAAACCAGAATAATGTTTCATTGTAACGTGCTAAACCACGGCCATTGTTTGGTACTCAAAGCAGCAGCCGTTATTTTGAGTATCAAATAACGGCCATTGAAAATCGTTATGTGAACATGATCTAACCATACCAAAATGCTCAATGTGTACATGGTCGGAGGGATACGGCCCCATGTTAAGCTATTTATTTATATGTTTATATGTATAAACAGGATGCAGATGTGAACAGAGCCTTGCTGACAGGTCTAGATCCAACTGTCCCATTAGATCGAAAAATTGGGATCATTTCGGGTTAGAGGGCAAATCTATGATACAATGGTGCACAATATAATGTGTTTTATTTGTATTTGTCGGGAATGCCAGTAGCAACAGGTGGAATAGACAGAGACACAGACAGTGAGCCCTGCACTATTCCCGCCCACTGTCCCTACCTACTTGCCTCACACGGCCCTAAGCAGCTGCGGACAACTACAAAGGCGGTCCCTGCTCTGGTATAGGTGGTACACAAAAAACGGACAGACAAACAAACACAAAAAGAATAGTCAGCAATCCGGATCACAACAGTCTGGTAGCAAAAGTACAAAATTAGGATCCAAAAGCGTAGTCAGAAAACAGGCAATATGGTCAGGGGCAGGCGGCAAGCAAGGGAGGTCAAAGATACCAAGCAGGAGACAGGAGATACCAGAAAACAGAACACACAAGCAGGCAGTGACTAAGTCAATAACCGGCAAGGCACAGGCAGAAACAGAAATCTTAAATAGGAGACCAGGAACCAAGTCCAAAAGGTGATAGGAGGGACCAGCTGTCAATCACTGAGGCAAAGGCAGGTTAACTGTTACCTGACCAGATGAAACTTAGCAGAACAGACACGGGTGGGGCAGGGAAAACAATTAGCAGACCAGAAGGAATAAGACACAGTTCACACTGACACAAACAAAGGCAAACAAAGCACAGAATAAATGGAAGATTATGGCCAAAATTGCAGTCCCGGTCGTACCTTATGCACCGAGGACTGCGCCAAAGTTGCATTCATAACAGTATTATATGCAACTATAAAAATATGACAAGTAGAACTTTATTTTTACATAGTTGTATCTATTATTCACGTTTTTTGTCTCATTCTCAACTATTAATATAACAATAAACATTTAGACTCGTCTTGTGAGGGACAAATACTAAGAAAAGGTTTTTTGGAGCCCGAGCTGGCTGCACTATTACAATACAAACCCTGACAATGCCGAGTTGTAAGAAGCGCGGCATTTCCATCTGAAGCCATTTAAAGTAATCTTGTTATCCCAGCTGTTTTCACTCTCAGCCTGTCGTAGTCATTAAATCTTTTCTTGTGCAAAAAGACAGAGAAATGCCTCATCCCAATGTTTTTTTTTCCCCTCTCATTTCTTTTTTCTTCTAAAAGTAATTGTGCCATTATGTCTATTCTTAGATTGCTCTCTGCTAGGTTAGAATTCAGCTTTTATCTGTTATTTTTTGTATGTTTGTTTATGTGAAAGTAAAAAAAACACACAAAAAGTTGGAATGTTTTGGGTCAGGAGAAGTGCGG
This sequence comes from Dendropsophus ebraccatus, assembly GCF_027789765.1. Lineage (NCBI taxonomy): Eukaryota > Metazoa > Chordata > Amphibia > Anura > Hylidae > Dendropsophus > Dendropsophus ebraccatus. The sequence goes on from NC_091468.1 coordinate 5,464,247, forward strand.
AAGGGTCAGTCTGCTCACACAGATTAACAATAAACAGCTCATTTAGGCAATGTTACCTCTATGGGAATGTTCCATCATTTAGCGGGGAAAGGCGACCGTCTATTGATCATGCCGCCAACAAATAACGTTCATTGCTTCTTGCCGTCATAGATGGCCACCTTTCCCCACTAAATAACAGCACGTTCCTTAGGCTATGTTCCCATATCGTCATTTTAGGTAAAATAGCTGCCGCAGCTTTTACACTTATGATTGTAATAATTTTTAACGCCCATTGTTATCAAAAAGCAGCCATTTTTTTTTACGTTTCTTAAAAGTCGAGTTTAACACAATACACCAATCAGCTATAACAGTAAACGCACCTGACACCTTTCTATTATAGCTTGTGATAACCTTTTAAGCAATTTGTTTTACAACGGCTTCAAGGGCTACAGTATGTTCACATGACATTTTTTCCTTTCCGTTTATTATTTTTCAAAATGACGGCCATCATTTTGAGGTCATCAGTCATTTTGCGTTTTGGACCCCGTTATTACAATGACGGCTGTTGGTACATTATTCTAGATCAGGTGGACTGATTGACTGACTGTCCCTCTTGGGACAAATGGAAGTAACCAATGTGAGCTGGGAACACCCCACAAGATGATAGAGATAATCTGACCCGGTCATTTAGCCATTACAATGGGTCAGGCATTTGACAGGGTGGAGTGGGATTTCCTTTGGGATGTAATGAGTAGGTTTGGTTTGGGGGATTCTTTTAATAATATGGTAAAACTGTTATACACCCAGTCAAAAGCTAGAGTAACAGTAAATGATAAACTATCAGACAGTTTTAAGCTTAAAAGGGGGACCAGGCAGGGTTGCTCACTGTTGCCAATATTATTTCTCCTTGCAATAGAACCACTTGCTATGATTATAAGAAAAGACAATAGGATAAGGGGTTTGGGGGTAAAGGGCATAGAGGATAAGATCAGTCTCTATGCTGACGACATGCTCCTATATTTGGAATATCCGGAAGTGTCCCTGAAGTATGTTATGGAAGTAGTAGAGAAATATGGTACCGTGTCTGGTGTGGAAATAAATTGGGATAAATCGGTCCTCCCCCCCTTGTCTGGTCCTATAATGAATATGCAAGACTCCCAAGATTGGAAGGTTAGGGTTCTTGGACCTGGTGAAAGCTTTAAATACCTGGGCGTAAAGGTTACAGGGAAAATTCAGGAATTCAAGGACCCTAATGTAGAACCCACATTAAAAACTCTGCAGAATAAAATAAATATTTGGTGTGACCTTATTAGAAATAAGGCTGACAGAATAAGGTTAGTTAAAGCTATAATTCTTCCCAAGCTCTTATATGTGTTTAATGCCTCCCCAATATGGATAGACCAAAATACCTTCAGGAAAATGGAGAATATGTTGAATAAATTAATTTGGGGTAGAAAAAGGGTGAGAATCAGGATTGAGAATTTTTGCCATCCTTATGATAAAGGAGGATTTGCCCTTCCAGATATGAAACTTTACTTTTTGGCAGCAAAACCTAATAATGTATGGGAAGAAGATAAAGGGGAATGGTACAGGTATTTACTGGTCGGATCTGAAGGAAAGTATGAGAACATCTGGGAGCTTCTAGAATCAGGTCAATTAAGGCATGAGAAGTGCAGTTTGTTCCCATCTGTATACTTACTGTTTCGGACCTGGGAAGAAGTAAAAGAAGCTTTGAAAATAAAAAGGAGATTGAGTTTCTCGCCAATTTGGTATAATACAAATTTAGAGGAGTTTTATAAGCTAAAAATTTTAGTGGAGCATAGTAAAGTGGGTATAAATCAAATACGTGATCTATTTGTGAATGGAGAGATAAAAAACCTGGCAAGAGCTGAAGGAAGAGAAAAGGGTATCAAATAAAGGTTGGTTAGAATACTGTCGTCTGTATCATTCATATATAACAACTAAAAATAAAGAGATATTTAAGGTACAGGATTCCCCAGTTACAATAAAATTGGTATTTACAGAGGGGAAAAAAGGGGATTATCAAGACTATATGGAAGTTTGAGAGAGGTAAAATATGAAGGTATGCAGGTAAAGAGTCGGAAAAAATGGGAGGAAGAGTTGGGGAGCATATCGGATGATCAGTTGATGTCAGTTTTTAAAAAAAATATAAAAAAGGTGTCATCAAACAATAATCATAGAAAAATACAATTTAATTTGGTGAATAGAATTTACTATAACCCCGCTTTTCTTTATAGGATAAGGAAGAGAGAAACAGCTAACTGAATGAGATGTGGTAGAGAGCCAGCGGGTTGGTTACATATGCTATGGTCCTGTTCAGAACTGCAGGGCTATTGGGAAAGAGTAGTAAGGGAAATTCAGTGCTTTCAAAAGTTTAGTATTCCTTTGGAACCAAAACTGATTATTTTAGGGGAGGATTTCAGTCTTAAATGTAATTGGAAAAAAAGAGCTATTTTAAGTAAATGACTTTTCATTGGCAGATTACAGATATTGAAAAGGCTGATGTCTGATAAGTCTCCAAGTATCAATGCGTGGAAGAAAGCATGTGAACTTTATGGAAGTTATGAATAAAGTGTCTGCCCAGAGCGTGTGTGTGTGTGTGTGGGGGGGGGGGGGGGGTTAGGGGAGAGGAGTGAATAGATGTTAAATGATTTGTGACTTGTTATATGAATTTTTCTAAATAGAGATTTAAAAAAAAAAAAAAAACTCCATAGATCTGTTGTGGGTTCACAAGTTGCTATTTTGCTGATCCTGAGTAAAGTCCAAACATCCAAGCCTAACCAGGATCAGCTATACACATTTGTTGGCTTCCTGTCTCATACAGCCCACTTTGTGTGAACCAAGCCTAGCCATGGTCTAACAGGAAAAAAAGATTTCTCCTGTTGTTAAGATATTTGTTAATACTCTGGGTACTCTTATGTTTTGTTTATTTCGGTTACATATTATTATGCATTTTTATGCCTACAAGTAGATTGCTGCAAAACTTGTACTGTAAATATTCCTATATTTGTTATTATTGTTATATTACTTTTAATTGTTGTATTTTTACCATGAGTTTAGTTTTTATTGTAATAGCGTAATTCTACCCTATCAAACAACAAGGGTTTGGGATAGCCATAATATTATAAAACATCCAGATGGTAAAATGCAGTTGTTTTCTAAACAAAGACCCTTTAATGCCTCCCTGTGTCTGAAGTCATCACAGGACCTCCTCTGATTAAAGGAGATGTCGATGGAGATAAAAGAAAGGCTGATAGCTCCAGAAACGCCACTGAATATGCTAACCAGGAATGTAATCGTTATTGGAGAAAATCTGTCTCCAGGACAAGCACCTTCAAGATCAAGCATTAAGCTAGTGTCATGTAACTAAAGTTTCAGCATTGTAGAAATGATGAGTTTTCTTATCATTTTAAGGGCCCTGATTGGGGTAACTGTCCTGATACTCAAGTTTAAGTAGATGGGACCCTGTACAGTCAGAGGGCCGAGGCACCACTAAGAAGGGGATGCAGCACTAAATCAATGCAAAGATATCTTCATACTAAGGATTGGGGGGGGGGGGGGGTCTTTGAAGTTGTACCCCAACTTATCACAATGTATCCTACGGATACCTCATCATTTTATGAAATGGAAAGTGTCAAGATGGACCTATTTGTAAGTCCGCTGAGGCATCTAAGCAGCTGTGGTCCCTGTGACCAATCCACTCCCTGATTTCCGCATTATAATAAATCTAATGATGAATTATATTTTTTCCATTAACAGAAACCACACTTCAAGTGTGAATACAGTCTAGTTTGTACAATTATCACTAAAAAGAAAATGTATAGGAGTCAATTGAAAAATAAAAGATTAATTTGCTTCTAGTTTTTTATTCAGTGTTTGGTTATTTTAGCCAAAATCAGGAGTGGAACCAACAAAGACATAAATTATACTGGAAAATATTTTTCTGAGATTGAGACCTTTTCTGGTAATGGTAAAGTTTATGACCAGATCCAAAACACTAAATATGTTTTTTTTTTTTTTAACCCCTAGACGACCCAGGACGTAGAGTTACGTCATGGAAATCTGTCACCAGACGACCCTGGACGTAACTCTACGTCCTGGGTGTTTCTCCGGCTATGAAGCGTGCTCCGGAGCAGAGCGCACTTCACAGCAGGTGGGGGCCGGCTGCAATCAGCAGCCGGGACCTCACCGCGTGTCATCAACCCCTTAAACGCCGCAATCGCGGCGCGACCGCAGCGTTTAAGTGTAAGTGACAGGGGGAGTCCCCTGTCACTTACCGATCGGGACCCCTGCAGTGACTGCGGGGGTCCCGATCGTTAAAACGGACCGCCGGAGGTCTCTCACCTTCCTTTGTGCGGTCCGATCGGCGATCTGCTGCACTAAGCCTGCACAGGCAGGCTCAATGAGCAGATCGCCGATAACACTGATCAATGCTATGCCTGTGGCATAGCAATGGTCAGTGTAGAAATCAAAGTATTGAGTGTAAAAGTCCCTCAAAGGGACTTCAAATGTGTAAATAAAAAAAATTTAAAACACTTTTACACTACCTCAAAACCCCTCCCCCAATAAAAGGTGAAATCACCCCCCTTTCCCATTATATAAATAAAACATATAAAAATAAATAAATAAATAAACATATAATATACCGTAGCGTGCGTAATTGTCCGATCTATTAAAGTATAACAAGCGTCATTGCGAACGGAGAATGGCGTAGATGAAAAGAGGGAAAAAAGTGCGCGGATTACCCATTTTATGTTACATTATATATATAAAAAAATTCATAAAAAGTGATCAAAAAGTCTGATCTTCACAAATATGGTATTAGTAAAAACTAGAGATCATGGCGGAAAAAATGACGCCCCATACAGCCCCGTAGGGGACAAAATAAAACAGTTACAAGCGTCACAATAGGCCCATTATATTATTAACTAATTGCCAAAAAAAAAGGATTTAATAAAAAAAAAATATATAACATTAGAGAATCTGTGTAAACCTGCATATGGTTGTGTTCGGACTGACCTATAGAGTAATAGTATCATGTCGCTTTTACCATATAGTGCATTATGTAGACACAGGAACCCCCCCAAACGTTACCATATTGCATTCTTTTTTTACGATTTCACCTATTTATATCTTCATAAATAATATATTTGGGATTCCGTCATTCATGTTATGGTAGAAAGAAAGACGCCATTACACAGTACAACTATTCCTGTAAAAAACAAGCACTTACATGGCTTGTAGATAGAAAACTGAAAGTGCTAGAGCTCTTAGAAAGGGAGGAGGGAAAAACGAAAGCGCAATGAGCAAAATTTGCACGGTCCACTGGGTCATTTTGGGCCTGGTCCTCAAAGGGTTAAAGGGCCCCTTCTAAATAAAAATAAAAAAAAATTAAAAAGTTGACCACAGGATATCCCAGAGGCAGTAAATGTTTCATGTCCCTGCAGCGGCACAAAAGAGTAATTGAAGCCCTAAACAGCGCTTGTTGAAATCAATGGAAATGCATGGATTTACTGAGTCCTCCAGAGAGAGAAGAAGACACTCTTTATGGTCACTCTCTGCTCCAGTTAATAGATAAGATCTTGAATAAAAGACTTGCCCTCTATTAAGACCCAGGCTACACCGAGACCTTCTGTAGCACTACTGATTGATTTTAACTATTGAGTGACAGCTGCAATTGCTTTGGGCTTTGGTCGTAGCTCAATAGTTAGTATCAGTTGATCTATAATAGCATGTAATCTTCCACTCTATGCCTATGCTTACAGCTGGTCTATTGTGACAGCGCTACACCTTACTAGTTTGCCTACAATATAACAATAAAGTGTTTTTTTATTATTATTTTTTTTTCTTTTTGTGTTAATCTCAATTTTAGAGCCAGTTATAATATAATGAATTAGCTAATTACAATGTTACATCTAAGTATTACCAGCTTTACCGTGTTCATTTAGCGACTCCCATTTGAAGCCCAACAAAACACTTTAATAATATGGACGCCACTTGTACCTCTCGCAATATCTATTTATATGGAAAATTACTTTATGATTGTGGCGCTCGTTGTATACTCATAAATATTGATAGCCGAGACAGAACATTTTGTCTGGGACAATGAGGTTCACACTACCTATCAGATTACTAATTTATTCAGTGCTTGATACAAATAGATCTGACAGTTATATGTTAACACACAATTACATTATCAGAGAAAATTAACTTAATAGCTGATTTGTTTAATGAAGCCAGGAAGGGCCCATGGTTCCCCCCCCTAATATTGTGGCACGCTGATAATGCATCTATACTTGCAATCACTCGTCAAACTAATTGCTAGAAGTTGTGAGAACGTTTGTCATCTACGTTCTAGATAAACAACATGTGGATGATTTTCTGAAGTAATGGAATAAGGCGAAGGGTAATGCAGCACTTGGTCATTATATCCCATAGCTGTTGATAGGTCAACTCATATACAATGATCCGTAAGCCAGATTGTGGCCAAAACAAGAAAACCATATGTCCTGAGTAGAGATGAGGGAATTGCTTCGTTTGATTGACAAGCAGCGTTTCAACTCTGTTCTACTCCCTGCTGCTTCAATCCGGATGTTGAGAAAAGCTGGATCCAGTCCTGGGAAACTGGATAGAAGTTTTCCAGAACAGGATCCAGATTTTTCCACTACCTTGGGGGGGCGGCAGGGAGTGAAACATAGTTAAAAGGCTCCACTGATTCTAATTGATTCTAATTGATTTAGAAAAGTGCCACTTGGATCCCCGCGCTGGCATCGATCGTCTAATGTAAAAATAAATTATAGCAATGTACATCATGGTATATTCAAGTAGGTGACTTACCAAATAGCCTGCACTACATTGATAAATCTGAAACATTTAAAGTTTGTCTAGTCTATGTTAGCTATTAGTTTTAGTAAATCTGGGACAATGTATTTAGAGATTGTATTTATGTGCTGAGATTACCAGAATTATACAGCAACTTGATCTCTAAACAGTCTATTACTAAGAGGGCAAGTCTATGTGACTGTTACATAAATGAAGCCTTTTTAGTGTACTAGGGGTATGCTCACATCTCGTTTTCTCCACACGTCCAGCTACACGTCAGGAATCATAGAAAAAAGGATGCGGACGTGCAGCCCGAGGTGCGGCCGACGGCCACATGACGGCCACATTGACTTTAATGAGCAGGACAAAGTGATTATGCCTAATGCCTAATCAGTGGGTGCATTGATCGGCCAGTGTCTCCTAACAGCCACTGTCCCTGGCTGCAGCCAGGAGCACAGCAATTCAGAGTGGGGTCACAGCATGACCCCCTTCTAAACTCCCCTAGCGGTGCCAGGGTGTATATGTACGCCTTCAGTCGTTAAGGGGTTAACATAACTAAAAGAAAATGAACGCAAATAAAAAGAAAGCAAGAGGGGGGGTGCCTTGTGTGATACCATAAAGGTATGTGCAGTAAAGCAAGTAAAAAGATTGAGTGCTCACCTACTGTACATGCGGGATGCTCCCAAGAAGGGGCCTGTAAAGCAATAAAGTACAAGGAAAAAATGCCAGTTGGCCACACTCAAAGCTGTCTGCACTGCCCCAAAAACAATGGGAGGTCCAGGGTGTAGAAATGAATAAAATGTATTGTAAAATAATTCACACAGGTATTACACATTTCAGGGATACTTTCCCTTCCTCAAATATATGCACTGTATCCGAGGAAGGGAAAATGATCCTGAAACATGTAATACCCGTGTGCTTTATTTTACAGTAAATTTTATTCATTTTTACATCCTAGACTTCCCACAATTTTGGGGGGCAGTGCTGGCAACTTTGAATACAGCCGGTTGCTATTTTCCTTGTATGATATTAACTAAAAGAAAGGTAGGGCTGGACACACATGTATATAAAAGGCAATTGAAAACATAATGAAAAGACTTTATTAAAGTTAAGATGGTTGTTGTAGAGGACAAAAGGTGCACATTTAGCAAAAGTCTCAATTGCACAAAAAAGTGCAACTTTTTACATCTTAATTACCATTATTTCAAAATGGTGAATTTTAGTGACAATGGGAATCGCCTAAAGGATCTACATGAAAAATGGTCATACGTTTCACCTGAAAGCAATGTCAGCTCTAATGTAGAGTTCTATTTATGACGCATGGGCAACCTGGTGTAAATCCCCCATTATTATAAAAAAAACAAAAAAAAACAAGAAAATGGGTTCACCATTTGTATACAATAGCCCATATTAACCCTGGGGAATCAGTTTTATGTGGTTTTATTGATTTTAATTTATAAATCTTCATTTGCTTCTAGCATCAGCCCCTTGTCCACACTCCACTCAGCAGAGATTAAAGTAGATAGGAAGAAGTGAAATGAACTACTAAATTAATTACTATATCATGGATGATGGAAATGATATATCCAGACCACCAGAGAATTTGCTGTCTTGTTTTTTTATTAGCTGTAAATTAAAGTTAATAATATTCACGGTGAATTCCCATTTACATTAAGCCACGTTAAAATGTCATAACAGATTTAACTATTTAATCTTATTTTACCCGAGTTAACGTGTATGAAAATATTCATTGTTGGTGACCACTGGAACTGCTCGATATTGCACTCTGAAACATTCTATATCTTTTTTTCTTCCCCCCCCTGACTTTTTGTATAATTAAATGAAGGACATGATACTGGAAACCTGATGGACCCCATTAAAGACAATGGGATACATTGGGCGTTCTTGGTGTCCACTGTGCAATGGATCCCCCTGCTCCATTTTTTTTCTTCTGCAACCAGGTGGAAGAGATGAAATTAAAAAAACAGTAGAGTTCCCACATGTGAGGATAGCCTTAAGAGGGGAACACCAGATAGGGAAAACTATTTTCTATTTAAAAATGAATTTAATGTTGTGTAGATGTCTCTATATAATGTTTTATGTGTCTGTACACTTCTACCGCACTGGTAGTTGATCCAGTAAGTGATTAAAAACTGGCCTCCCTGAACTCCATTTTGTTTCCTGCTCCCTTGGCTTTCAATGAGATCCAACTAGTTTTCGTCATTATAGTCAATGGAACAAAGAAGTCAGATGGTCTGCTGGCCAAAGAGTAGGGCACACTGCCACACATCCCCCCAACTGTGTCTTAGCGGGTCTTAGGAGACCCAGGGGGTGTGGTAATTTTAATTTACCTGATGGCATGTCAAAAATGTCTCAAAATCACAGTAAGGCTTCAAACGTAAAATATTTTTATATTTAAAGTGAAACAAGGAAGGGGAGGGCTCCATTAGCATCCTGTTGCCTCTCAACAAGAAACTATGAAAAAATAAATAAAAGACAGAGTAATGGCATAAAGGATAGACAGATAGATAGATAGATAGATAGATAGATAGATAGATAGATAGTAGATAGATAGATAGATAGATAGATAGGAGATAGATAGATAGATAGATAGGAGATAGATAGGACATAGATAGATAGGAGATAGATAGATAGATAGATAGATAGGAGATAGATAGATAGATAGATAGATAGATAGATAGAAGATAGATAGATAGGAGATAGATAGGACATAGATAGATAGGAGATAGATAGATAGATAGATAGAAGATAGATAGATAGATAGGAGATAGATAGGAGATAGATAGATAGATAGATAGATAGATAGATAGGAGATAGATAGATAGATAGATAGATAGATAGGAGATAGATAGGAGATAGATAGATAGGAGATAGATAGGAGATAGATAGATAGATAGATAGGAGATAGATAGATAGATAGGAGATAGATAGATAGATAGATAGATAGATAGATAGATAGATAGGAGATAGATAGATAGATAGATAGATAGATAGATAGATAGGAGATAGATAGATAGATAGATAGATAGATAGATAGGAGATAGATAGATAGGAGATAGATAGATAGATAGATAGATAGATAGATAGATAGGAGATAGATAGATAGATAGATAGATAGATAGATAGATAGATAGATAGGAGATAGATAGATAGATAGATAGATAGATAGATAGATAGATAGAAGATAGATAGATAGATAGATAGATAGATAGAGGTAGTAAGTGACATGTGCTGGAAGTTTTATATTTCTGGTTACCATTTCTTTTAAATAGATTATCCACAAATGTTACATCCATCTCAATACGGAATGTTATTTCAGCTTTGTAAAACAGAAATAAGATATTATAATAATATTTGACAGGGTCAAAAAAATCAGGGGTAATTTATTTAGATGTCTCAGTCCCCTAGGCACATTGACTGGTCATTTTATGGCTTGAAACCTCTGCGCCTGTGAGCTGAAATTAATGTTACTTGCTTGAAAAAAGAATAAAAACGTATCAAACCTTTAACAATATACAGGCGAATCCATGCTCACTAAAGACCTATAGGGGTATAGTAAAATATATAATACATCTTATTAGTTATGATAACATTGTTTCATACAGTCACTTATCTGATTTGTATTTTAAATTTTATATGAATTTTATAGTAATGGGGATTTAGGCATTTGCTAATTAAAACAACTTTTTGTTATTCTAATGGCAGATAATAACTAAACGATAATAATAATATATTTAGAAGTTCATGTTTATAGTATTTTTTTCCTTACAAACAAGAGACTACAAATACTGAACATTGCTCATTCCATCCACCTCTGCTCGCTGTCTTCCATAAGAAACATTTAGCTGCTCATCAAACATAATGCGCCACTCTCCTTAAGAACCCAAAACATCCTAAGGATATGTTCCCACAACGTAAAAGTAAGGTGAAATAACGGGAATTTTTGCAAAACAACAGCCATTATTAACAATCAGAATCATTAATAACGGACGTTGTTTTGCCATAGTGGCCGTTTTTTTACCTTATTTTTACATTGTGGGAACATAGCCAAAATCTCGTTATGTTCAGTTAAACATATAGAGAGACATGGGCTGCGCAAAAATGTTCAACTTTTTGCCGATATGTGTCAGGTTGGAAGGGGATGAAGCCCTCTTCCTGAGCCCGATTTTCCATGATTGGCTCCTGCAAAGAGGGTTAAATCATAATGGAAATCCATGTTAACTAAAAACTAGTGTAGATTTCTGAATGTGGTGCATTGGAGTCTCAGATATGCTGGATTTAATAAAAAGTATTGGACTCTCAACTGGCGTGGGATGCCGGTGGGGATTTAGCGGAGGCCAATATACTACACCGTTTTAGGTAATTTCCTCTCATAATCTTCTAATTTCCAACACACCAAACTCATCATACAGTATATGCCTCCTTCATAATCCCCACACTCTCAAATTTAATCCATATAGTAGTAGCATTTTAGCTGGCTAGTAAGGGGAAATTTTTACAGCAAAAGGGCTTCAGCTTGGGGTATGAACACACACAAAAAAAATAAGTACTCACCTGCCTGATCCCTCCCTAAGACCGCTGCTGAAAAAGAAGATCTTAATACATGTTCCCCTAGGTGTCCTTTCATACAAGACCGACCACAAACCTGGGCCTCATAATGCAAAATCCCTACCCTTTCCTACAATATCTATAGAACGTTTCATGATGGAGTTGAACAAACCTTGTACCTCTTTATTTTCTAGGATGCTAGAAGGGAAATTGGTAATTTGCCCTTGTTGTGTTCCTCCTTTCCCTCGTTTTACTGCGATATCATCCTGTCACATTCAACATCCTTCATTCACAATCAGCATATGCTTAAATTTTTTCTTTTTTTTGCTTCGCCAGCAACAATACAATGTTACAAGAAAGACATAACCATTGATCTAAAAATAGATTGAAAAGGTGTTGTTGCCACTATGGGATACACTATGGATGTTTGAAGTATTCTTTTTAATATACTATCAAAATGAAATGTACTACTAATCTAATTAGGCGACTTTCCATTACTTTAAAGCGTGGCTTTTCTTTTAATATTGCCTGTATCCTTCTTTAGGCAAGCGCTTCTTGCGACCAACTTTGATGTCAGACTGGGGAATCCAAACTCTTTGTAGTGAAGTTTGCGAAAATATTAAGAAAGAGGGTTCATACAAAGGTGTGTTGCCTTCTGGCACAACCATGACAATTTTTATAATTAAGATGGATTTCTTCCTTGCAATAAAACTCCTAATATGCTCTATTTTAAATGACAGGCCTATGTCACTGAAAGGGCAACATTATAGGGAAACATTAAAGTAGGTCTTTATTCAAGTTTTTTCTTTTTTATGTCTTAAAGGCACTTTATTTTTGTAATTTTAAAATAGAACATATTACGATAACCAGGTAGTAAATGTATTCTCAGTTAACAATGTGTCCACCCTTACCTTTCCTTGAAATAAGAAATCCATTTTCTCATGATACCAGTTCAATACATTATCACAACCTTCTAACAATACACTTAAGCAGCTCCAATTCCCTTCACAACCACTTCGTTTCCCTTGTATAGCAGATACAGCTCCTGACCGAGTATTACTAAGCTAAAGTCATGACTCATATGTTGCTATATGTTGTGTAACAAAGAAGGCTTAAGATGGACACATCTTTATATACAAATGAGTAATAATGTCAAGTCCAACTGTCCAACCCTTCAATAACTCTTTAAAGCAATGAATCCATGAAAATATTTTAGCTACCAGATGCCATTTAGTTTATGGGAATATGATTAAAATATCTAAAGAAGGTGATAGTAACACTAAACGGGTATTTCCATCTCACAATTTGATAGCTCATTGTTGGGACATACCATTACTTTATAATCTTTGGGGTCCCTAAACTCAACGGAGTTCTAAAAGTGGTCATCGTCCCAGTGGTAGACCGCCCCCAATCATAATGTGAGGGCATATTCAAGCGATAAAGCATTACTTTTTGAGATGGAAAACTTCCTTTATTATAAGGCATGGAGCAGGTTAACGCTAGTAAACCCCTAGCCTGATGAAGTAAGGAACCACGGGTTCTCACACTTGACTAAAATAAAAAATGCAGCCAAAATGAATCAAGCATGACTTCCCAAAGGGCTCATGGCAGCCCCAATACTTTGCCTCTCTGCTTGCTTTCTACCATCTTATTGTCTCTTCTTTCAGTGTTGTTGAGGCGGATTAATCTTCTTACAATACAACATCTGGATATATTGCTTAGTAGTTATTGGCAAGGACACAATCAAGAGGAGGTGTAATATTATTAAAGGGAATGGCTGCAAAATATCCAATAAAAACAAGAGATAGAAGAAACTGCTAAAGTCCCATTTTCTTTTCCATTTCCAAGAACAAAATAGCTCATTGGAAAAGACAATTATGCCTGGAAGGTATTCAAGAAAAATAGGAAGAACTTTACACAGACGGGATGGATGAATGTTATCAAAGTTACCCTGAGCACAACATGGAGAAACACGAAGAACCAAACTGCAATGAAGACTGCTTAAAAACAGAAAAAAAAAACTGGAAAAAAAAGGGTTTCTTGAACTAGTCAACTTACTTGAACGATGATTTATTTTATTTATTTATTTATTTATTTATTTACCTATCATTTATTTATTTATTTCAGCATCTTATCACCCACTGTGCCTTAACCCCTTCAGGATCGGGCAAATTTTTGTTTTTGTGCTTTCGTTTTTCCCTTCTAGTGTTGAAAAGGCCATAGAGCTATTTTTTCACCTACAAACGCACATGAGCCCTTATTTTTTGCGCCACTAATTGTACTTTGCAATGGCAGGCTTAATTTTTGCATACAGAATGCTGCAAAACCAGAAAAAAATTAAACGTGTGATGGAATTTAAAAAGAAAAATGTTTTTATTTTTTTTTGGGGGGGGGGGAGTTTTGTATTTACGCCATTTGCCCTGGGGTAAAACTGACTTGTCATGCATGTTCCTCAAGTTGTTATGCTTACGATAACGTTACTTGTGTTACTTTTATTTTATTGGATTTATTGAAAACCTTTTTTAAAAAGTTAATGTTCCTTACAATTGCTCTATTACTATGCTTATAGCGCTTTAATCCTTTGGTCTATGGGACTATTTGAGGTGTCATTTTGTGCGCCATGATCTGTACTTTTTATCGGTACCTTACTTGCATATATGTGACTTTTTAAACACTTTTTATTTCAATTTTTCTGGATTTGATGTTACAAAAAATGTGCAATTTTGCATTTTGGCGGGTTTTTGCGCTTACGCCATTTGCCGTGCAAGATCAGGAATATGATAATTTAATAGTTTGGGTGATTACGCACGCGACGATACCAAATATGTTTGTTCATTTATTTTTATTTATAAAATGGGAAAAGAAGGATGATTCAGACTTTTATTAGAGGAGGAGATTATTTATTAATAAAAAAAAACTTTTGTTTTACTTTATACTTTAACTTTTAGTCCCCCTGGGGGACTTTCAGTATGACTGCAGTGATCTCCAATAGAGATCACTGCAGTATACTTTATACAGCAATGATCGATGAGATCATTGCTGTATTACTCTGGTCTGCAGCAGACCAGAGGAATCAAATGCCGAGCCAGGATCAGCATCGGAGCGTCACTGAGTCCTGGCTCGATAAGCAGAAGGGATTCCCCACTAGACACCAGGGAAAGGGGGACAGCAATACTTTTAAATGCAGCTGTCAGATTTGACATCTGCATTTAAAAGCCTAAATTAGCGGGCACAGCGATTGGCCCTCGTCCGCTAATAGCCACCGTCCCAAAACTTTGTGTCCTGAAACTTAGTTAAAGTTTTTTATAAAGTCAGGGGCATGGGGGAAAGTACAAAGAGTACTAATTCACCTCTCCCCGTGCCTCTTCAGCCCCGGTTTGCTACTCCAGGATCTCAGTTGCTGCACAACTCACAACCAAGCTGATGGACTGACCTCCAACCAGTCAGTGACCGGGGCAGGACGCCGCTCAAGTCACTGATTGGTTTAGCAGCCAGTCCATCAGCCGGGACCGGGATTTTTGTGTTGTCATCACAACTTCGGGGAAATGTCTTCTGGCGGGGTCCTGAGGCCAGTCCCACCACTTATTGAGGGCACGGGGAGGGGTAAATTAGGACTGGTTATTACATTTCCCCCTGCCAGCTGTCCGTTTCTGAAAATGGTCGAACTTCTCCTTTACAGAGATGATCCTGGCTTGGAAAGACACAGCTGAAACAGAAAAAGCCCCACTCATGTCCTCAGTTTGGGTGTGGACTTTGCAGCTCAGTTCCATTGAAGTAAATTGAGGTGAGTTGTAATACCACACACACACTGAGGACAGGGGTGGCACTGTTTTTGCAAGAAAGTAGCTACATTGTTTCTTTTACCTGATAATCCCTTTAACATCACTTCCCATAATAATGAATATGTGTTTTGGGTTTTCAAAGAACACATAGACTTGGCTTGTTTAGGATTTCTACCACTAATACCGGCCACATCTGTCCTGTTACCACACTGGCTTGTAGAGCATATAACTCCAAGATCATAGTGCCAGGGCTGGTGCCGTGCCTGGGTGTGACCCACCAGACCTCACCCAAGACAACAAATTCATTCTATGTATTTTTTTTTTTTTTTACTTTCTTATTGTAGATTTATTTTCCTTGTTGTGCTTTTCTCTCTTTCATGTCATTTACCTTTATTGCTTGGATGCTCGGCATTCTGCTGGGTGTAGGAAAACATGGACATCCATGCTCAGCAGTTTACCTCAAATAACATCAATTCTGACCGATGTCTGGGACTCTGAATTACGTACTTGTGAATGACATAACAGGGTAGCAGATGTAGATCTTATAGAAGTGTTAGGCACCCTCCAAAATGTATGTGCACAGATGTGAATGTACAGTGTAAATATCTAGGCACATTTATTGGTTGGTTTAGTCTGTATATATATATATATATATATATATATATATATATATATATATATATATATATACACACTATCGTTCAAAAGTTTGGGGTCATATTGAAATGTCCTTATTTTTGAAGGAAAAGCACTGTACTTTTCAATGACGATAACTTTAAACTAGTCCTAACTTTAAACAAATCCACTCTATACATTGCTAATGTGGTAAATAACTATTCTAGCTGCAAATGTCTGGTTTTTGGTGCAATATCTACATAGGTGTATAGAGGCCCATTTCCAGCAACCATCACTCCAGTCTTCTAATGGTACAATGTGTTTGCTCATTGGCTCAGAAGGCTAATTGATGATTAGAAAACCCTTGTGCAATCATGTTCACACATCTGAAAACAGTCTAGCTCGTTACAGAAGCTACAAAACTGACCTTCCTTTGAGCAGATTGTGTTTCTGGAGCATCACATTTGTGGGGTCAATTAAACGCTCAAAATGGCCAGAAAAAGAGAACTTTCATCTGAAACTCGACAGTTTATTCTTGTTCTTAGAAATGAAGGCTATTCCATGTGAGAAATTGCTAAGAAATTGAAGATTTCCTACAACGGTGTGTACTACTCCCTTCATAGGACAGCACAAACAGGCTCTAACCAGAGTAGAAAAAGAAGTGGGAGGCCACGTTGCACAACTAAGCAAAAAGATAAGCACATTAGAGTCTCTAGTTTGAGAAACAGATGCCTCACAGGTCCCCAACTGGCATCTTCATTAAATAGTACCAGCAAAACACCAGTGTCACCATCTACAGTGAAGAGGCGGCTGCGGGATTTTGGGCTTCAGGGCAGAGTGGCAAAGAAAAAGCCATATCGGAGACTGGCCAATAAAAGAAAAAGATTAAGATGGGCAAAAGAACACAGACATTGTGCAGAGGAAGACTGGAAAAAAGTGTTGTGGACGGATGAATCCAAGTTTGAGGTGTTTGGATCACAAAGAAGAAGGTTTGTGAGACGCAGAAGAAATGAAAAGATGCTGGAAGAATGCCTGACGCCATCTGTTATACATGGTGGAGGTCATGTGATGGTCTGGGGTTGGTGCTGGTAAGGTGGGAGATTTGTACAGTGTAAAAGGGATTGTGAATAAGGAAGGCTATCACTCTGCACCGCCATGCCATACCCAGTGGGCAGCGCTTGGTTGGAGCCAATTTCATCCTACAACAGGACAATGACCCTAAACACCTCCAAATTGTGCAAGAACTATTTCCAGCAGAAGCAGCAGCTGGTATTCTATCATAGGTAATGGAGTGGCCAGCGCATTCACCAGATCACCACCCCATTGAGCTGTTGTGGGAGCAGCTGGACCGTATGGTACGCCAGAAGTGCCCATCCAACCAATCCAACTTGTGGGAGCTGCTTCTAGAAGCGTGGGGGGCAATTTCTCCAGCTTACCCCAACAGAATTATAGCTAGAATGCCAAAGGTGTGCAATGCTGGAATGGCTGCAAAAGGAGGATTCTGGGACGGAAGCAAAGTGTGATGGAAGAACAATGTTATTTCACCTACAAATCAGTATTTCTAACCTTGTCAATGTCTTGTCTCTATTTTCTATTCATTTCACAACGTATGGTGGTGAATAAGTGTGACGTATCATGGAAAACACAAAATTGTTTGGGTGACCCCAAACTTTTGAACGGTAGTGAGTTGAACGGTATTGTGAGTTCATTATGTGCAATATTCTTATTGTGAGATTACTGTATACACAATGCCACTATTATTACATCACTCTGATCCTGCTGATAAAATTGCTCATGGTGGAGTACATTCTACGTTTTGCTATAAGGTCCCTTGGTTACCTGGTGAGAACCAACATTCAGATTGTGTTGCAGTTGCGCTGTTTCCAATTCTGCAAGGGAAGTCCCCCTTTACTTCTTATTAGAAAATGATGTTATGTAGTTAAAACCCACAACGCAACCTGATCATAGGTTTTCACTCATAGACCCTTGCTTAGATAGATAGGCAAGTGTATAGAAAGATAGACAGATAGACTTATAATGATAGATAGACAGATAGATAGATAGATAGATAGATAGATAGATAGATAGATAGATAGATAGGAGATAGATAGATAGATGATAGATAGATAGATAGATAGATAGATAGGAGATGGATAGATGATAGATAGATAGATAGATAGATAGATAGATAGATAGATAGATAGGAGATAGGAGATAGATAGATAGATAGATAGATAGATAGATAGATAGATAGATAGGAGATGGATAGATGATAGATAGATAGATAGATAGATAGATAGATAGATAGATAGATAGGAGATAGATAGGAGATAGATAGATAGATAGATAGATAGATAGATAGATAGATAGATAGATAGATAGATAGATAGTCTTTGCATATTCAGAACATGCTGTTTGGTCGCCATGGGGGGTACAATAATAGTGCAATATGAGCTGGCACAAGGAGCCCTCCACTGTTAAATGTGCATCTGGATTCTGCATTTCTCTTCTGTAAGAGTCATTAACATTGCCATGATCCTAACTGTGCTCAGTCTACAGCACCAAAGATTATGTCGATCTATCAGCTATTTTTTTGCACGGGTGTCTGCAAAACGCACTCATCCTAAATTCGGGACGTTTTCGCTGAATATATACAAGAATAACCAAATAAAGAGGCTCCCCCTCCATGTTTCTCCTGTGTTCATAACCTTTCACCATAATGAACAATTTATAACAAGAGATTAAACAGATGGAGCCACATATTCCATCCCCATCCTGGCTGTGCCTACATGAGCTTCCGTGCTAATTACAGGTGTACCTGTCACAATCTTCTGTATTATTTTGCATATCAATTTGTTATTTACAACTTAACACTGTACTCTCCATAAATTTACATATAAACGACTATGCCGCAATTTCTTGACATCCATATCGATGCTAGACTTCTGGAGACATGCAGATGCAGCAAGGAGAACATCTTGATGTCTGATGTTGTATATTTAGGAGACCATCTTGCTTGTTTTTTTTATAGATATGTGTTATGATGTAACCTCACTGCCTCACATTCAAGGCCCTGAGTATACTGTGAAATATATAATCCTAGTGTATTATAAAGTGGGGCAGGAACCCTAGGGGTGTCCTCAGGCACAAAGCTCCATATGAGAAGTTTACCTCTACCCCTTATAGCTACACCCCTGCCTACCTCCCTACTGGCTTCTCATGTGGGTTGTTGTCTTTCCCTGGATCAATAGTGCCAAGTGGGTGGTTGACCTGGATGGTCTTACATGACCCAATTTACTATTGTACATTTTGTGCAAAAATTGTCTTATGAGTAGAGACGAGCGAATAAGCTCGTTCTGCAAGGTTTGTGAATTTTGGGTCAAATTTGTTAATATTCACAAATCTTAACAAGTTTAAAAAAAAAGACAAACTATAGTATCTACAAATTTGTTAACACATATTAATCACAATTTAAAAAAAAAAAAAATGTAATTCAGCCAATCATCCAATTTTCACCATGGACAGCAGTGGATATTGGTGTAACAGCAGTAGAAAATGGGAAATCTTTCTATTAAAACATTTTTAAGTTCCAATCCCCCATCAAGTACCCTTTTACCTCCCATTGTGTTGCAATAAATTGTTCAAGTGTCTAAAGATGTCTGGCCCTTTTCAGGGTTTGGCCTGTGGCAGCAGGAGAAGTAACAGTCAGGGGGGTGGAAGTGGTGGAACATGATGGAAAGACATGCGACTAGAGGAAGACAACCTTAAAGAAAAAACCATCATCCCTGACTACGATGATAATGTTTCAGACCCCACATGGAATCTGGTAGCACAGGCATCATCATCTTTTTCAGGATATGAAGATGTGTCTGTTCCACTAAGCCAGCACCACGTCCCAATAACAACCTTTGTTTCCAGAGGCAAAAGGCTACACCAAGGGGTATAGCATCAGCTAGTTGGCAGACTAGCGTTCAGGAAGGCAAAGGGTACACCAAGGCATTCAACTATAGATAACTGGCAGAGTAGTGTTCGGGAAGGCTCAGGCAACTATACTGGTACCCCAAGACAGCAGTGGCACTCAACAGCAGTCAAACAGTGCACCCGCTACAAAGCCATGCCCACTGCGACCAGAGTGTGGCAGTTTTTCCCAACTCAATGGTGGAAAAGAGCATGATACTATATGTTCCATATATTGCCCCCCCCCCCCCCCTACGCCACTTCTTGCCTGTAAACAACAACAGCTGCAGCTAACATCATGCAGCCCCATCTCTGCAAGTCAGGATTATGCAGCCTTGCTTGGAAGTTGTAGGTTCCCAAGATCTACCTCTGCCTCCCTGGTCTGGACCAGGGCAACAGCGCTGTCACTGCTGAGACAACAGTCGCTGTCTGAAGCCATCTCAAGAAGATCGCAGTATGCTAGCACCCACTCTACACACTCCTCCACATACAGTTGACTGGCCACCTCTGGAAATGAACCGCCTTATATAGAGGGGGAGGTGCTGACATCACACAGAGGCCTGCAGCTGATTGGACAGCCACAAGAGTTGATGGTTAATCCCTTTCTCCCGCCCTGTGATGCTCCAGACTGCTAACATTTGTGACTGCTATTTTTTGTTGTTGTTTTTTTGTGAATTTCCTTAATGAATGGGTGAGAATTCTCTTTGCAGAACAAAGCAAATTGACAGCCCAATTCGCAGCGAATGTTGCTTTGCCAGATTCGCGTCACTCATCTCTACTTTTAAGACTCTTCTAGGCCTAACAAAAGGGAAACAAGGAGTCTCTGTAAAAGGGGTGGAGCTCCAGTAAAGAGGAGTTACCTAAAGGCACCAAAATGTTGGTGCACAATTCTGGTTTGAAGTAAGTCAATTAATAGTTGCTCAAAACTTAGACTAAACAGTCTTCAGTTTCGTTTTATCAGTCTGATTCAACGGGATCCATCTGGCTGTCTATTTAGTTTGTACTAAGAATTAAATATAGATAATATAGTAAGAGTCTCTTTGTTGCCCAAAGTGTTTGTAAATCAGCCCTGCAGCAGGGACCAGAGCCTGAAGAACAACTAGGAAACAAAACAACAGATACACAGGAGGAGCAGGATGGACTTTTCCTTCTGCTGGAAGGGTAAAATGACATGGTCACTGGAGTACCTCTTTTTTTTTTTATTATTTCAATTTTTATTGAATTTTTTTCAAACTTTATAACACAAAATCAGCCGACTAGACAATTGTCCCATTAAAAAAAAAAAGTACAAGGTACAAATTAGTACAGGGTACAAACCAGTATACAGTCCAATATGCAATACAAAAAATAGGAGTAGTGACCTGAAGAACATGTTGTTGCAGTATTGACTTTCATAATTTTGGGTATACACACCCACACAATGAGACAGTCAGTATGTATGTAATAATAACTACTTCTAACCATGGAACTCCCTCTATTTGTCCCAACATTTATCAAAGCGAGACACAGTGTTCGTCCTAATAGCTGTAGCAAACTCCATATTGTAATTAAATCATACTGCAGCTATAACTTCCGCTAATGGTGGAATATCTGCGGATTTCCACTTTTTAGCAATGCAATTTCTAGTCACCATAAGGACATGCGACAACAAAGTGACATCCTGATGAGGGACATCATCTAGGTCATGTGACAGTAGGGCAAGACTAGGGCCCCATAGTAATGGATATCCCAACAAGTTTTCTAGAAATTTCCGTATACCCAGAACAATACTGAAGGAGGACACCCCCACCAGACATGCAATAAGTTGCATTGCCACACCGCCAGCACATCTGTAAGGCTCCCGGGAATATCTTAACAATTCTATACAGTGTCATATACCATCTATAGAATAATTTGCGCAAAGATTCCAAATGTTCTATACAATGTGAAACTCTAATGGCTAGACTGTAAACGGTGTTCCATTGTTGTGCGATTCAAGTCTTTTTCCCATTTAGTCACAAACCCCATTTCTACCTGTGGTGTCGACACTAAACTATATGCTAAGGTCAAACCTTTTAGTCCTGGTCTACCACTCTTCAAGAAGGTTTCAAATTTAGATATGTCACCCACATCGGGGAGGTGGAGGCTGGTGAGACAGTGTCGCATTTGTAAGTATTTATAGAAATCCTTGTTCTGGATATTATAAGTAGCAACTAGTTCAGAGAATGTCCTTAACTGCTTATTATAATATAGGTCCTGGAGGGAGGTTATACCTTTTAATATCATCCACTATAATCTGGGACTAACTGGGCTAAAACGATGATGCAAGAGCAGTGCTAAAATGTTACCATCCGAAAGAGATGCTTTTTTCAGTTCAACCCAAGGTTTTTGGTTATCCACCGCCCACCATTGTTTTAGTTGGTCCATGATGGCAGACCAATAGTATGTAATTATATTTATTTTTGGGCTTTCCAGGCCCCCTTGACGTACAGGTAAACAAAGGATTTTGCTGGCAACTCATGCGTCACTGGAGTACTTCTTTAAGATTCTATCATAAGAGGTTACTTCTTTCACTATAACTTCAAGCTAATACATGCTGGACAGATCAGGTTTTTCTTCAATGACTTCTATAATAATAATTCTTCATCATCCTTTCCTTGACTTTCTGCCATCTAGCATTTTTTTTTTTTAATAATACCGCATGATAAAGTTATACGATACAATAAGGCATGATAAAGTTGAACTTCTGGTACATACAATTTTATTCCAAAATTACAAATAGATCATATTTGCTTGGATGCCTTCAAAGTTAAAGGAGAAGTCCGGAAAAAAAAAATATATATATTCTGGTCTGGGGGTGGGGGAACATAAAATAGAAGTTACATTCACCTGTCCTAGTCCTGCTCTTGGACCCCGGCTCCCTTCTGGCTACGCCATGTTCTGGTCGAGAAACAAAATATAAGACAGCGCTCCATAGCCTAATTCAGACAGGGCTGAAGTGGTGAAAGTAAGCACATAGAACTCTCACCTGAGTAGGTTGTGCTGATGTAAGGCCCAACTCTTACTGATAGCATGTGAATGAACCGCAGCCACTCCCGACTAATCCCCACAGAGATTAAAGACAGTCAGTATCCTCCTCCACTCCAAGGCAAAACAAGGTAAAACAGGCGCAGGTCCAAGAGGTAATAGTGATATAAAATATCATAAAATTTATCAAAAGAATTATGCCAGCGACACAACGCGTTTCGAGACTGGTCCGGTCTCTTTATCAAGTGTCTAAAGTGGTTTGATGGATGCTGTGATCAGCCAGACAGTGACTGGGGTGGGACACCGCTGCAGTTACTGATTGACTGAGCAGACTAAATCCTACCAGCTTGTGACATTCAAGTTGTGATGTACCCAGAAACTGGGAGAAGAGGACTCCGGAATGGGAAACGGGAGCTCGATGATGCAGCAAAGCACAGGCACGGGGACAGGTGAGCATGTTGTCTTTTTTAATTTTCCCCACCCCCTGCCCATAATGATTTTCTGCCTCCCCCCTGCAGGACTTCCCCTTTAAGGTTCTACATATGGGCTTAAGGACAGGACAGGTATTTGCTAAATCAGGGCTCTATGGGCTCTATGAGTCACTGTTAGTCCCAAAAAAAAAAATATATATATATATATAGCATACAATATTCTTGATACTATTTTTGGCTTTTATTTTTAGCCCTTCAAAATTCATAGAACTAAGTTTACATTACACCCAGCCTTCTTTTTGTCATATGATTTTTTTAAGTATGGAATTCGAATCAAACAGAATTGTACTGTAGACTCACAAAGTCTCAGAGTCTGAGATTTCCCCGTTCATAGTACAATTTGGGAATGAGCTCTGATTTACGCCATGAAAATATCTTGATATTCCTTTGCAAGGTAGATTCAAGTATACACGTATATAGAGAGGATTTCCCATCTCCCAGTTCCTTCATGTGCCTCTGGCTTAGTATCCCGGGAGAGGACACAATAGGAGAGGAGCATTTCACTCAGATTGTCGCACAACCATTATCACATGTCATTCTACACCGTACAAGTCATGAATCGTGAAATCAGGAACTCAGCTCTCCGGCTTTACAAATATGTCTGACATTATTGAAAGTCTGTTCTTTGTTTCTGTTGCTGCATGTCGTAAAATATGTGGCCAATATAGAATTTATTACCGGCTGGCTATTCATCTGGAGGGAAGAAGAGAAAGAGCTACATCTATACAGATAGAAGGGATGAATACAAGAGCGGCAGGTTGATAAATAGGGATGGGGATTCCAGGATGGATGGACCTATTTGAGACCCAAAATGGTATTAAAAAGTGGTCTTCTAGGGGGGCTGTTTTTCCTAAAGAATATTGCTAGTATATACTGTAGTCCTTTGCCAAAAACTAATAATATAATGCTGACTTTGACAGCATGGAGCACTGTGGCATGTAGCACCATCTGCAGGACTGGACGTTCTATTGACAGACTAGTCCTATAATATTACAAGTTATGGGCACTAGATTCCACATGATAGGACGTTGTTCCAGGGATTATTCAGGGAATTGCCTGATCCCTGAGATCAGGCAATTGGCATCTGCCTCCAGAGGGATTTTGCCTTTCCAGTCCAATAATAATACAAGTTACGAGAACCAGATTACATGTGATAGGATGTTGATCTAGTCTGCCCTTATATTATTTTTTTTACTTTTATCTTAGGAAAGATATATGTTTATTGCTGGCAGGTTGACACTCACTTACTGTGGATTTACCCGATGTCTGGGAGTTGGTCAATAATAAGAATAATAAAAAGGTCCCGGAAAATTGTTTTAAAAATATTAGGAGTAAAACTTTTTACTAATGTCTCCCGATATGTGCATTATTATTATGGTGCTAGGATTTTTATCTATTGTAGTACAACCCCCCCCCCCCCCCCCCAATAAATAAATATAATAAACACAACATGCTTCTATTATACACTCGTTATACACACAAGGTGACATATATACAGTTCGGAAGGCGTTAACATCATCCACATTCGGTCGTATCTCCCAGATGCCATGTTGTAACCGTTAAGAATGTGTCATGCTGAATTCTCGCCAAGCACCAAATAAACCATGCTTTATTTATTCTGTATGCAGTGACAAACAATGATAATTGGATACTTTTCCACAATATGTAATCTTGCTCCAAGGCAAATGTGACATATTAATTCATTTTCCAGTAAAGTATAATTCAGGGGCGGTCTACCCAGAAGACAGACTGAGGATCTGATAGATTGTATCAATTTAGCATTTCCTACTACAAGAGCCGGTTTTATAATGTAGAATTTAAGGATACATAAAAAAGAAAGCACATTCAACCATTGTGGAGCTGCTATATCTGTACTAAAAAGATAATGAAAAGAGGGAATAAACACAAAGAAAAACAAATTCTAACGTTTTACCTTTTGGAAGACGCTGATGGAAACAAACAGAGTTACAGCAGTGGAAGAAATCCATCTGCTCCATTGTTGAGCAATGTACTGTAAAGCTAAAATGTTCATGTGAATATTAACACAAGGTGTCTGTTTTCCCGCTCAGGCTGTGTCATATAATGGATACATGTGAAATAAGGACAGCGGGAAAGACATTTTATTATTTTTGTTATCGTGCTTTGAAGAAATAAAGGAATCATCCATTTATAGAGGAACATTTTATTTGCCTCAAAGCCGTTATGAGTTTTGGATATCTCTGTTTATTGAAAGGATGCCTTAAAATAAGCTAAACATGACAATCAGATATCTGTGTATTCTGAACACCCTTGCAGCTCCCCTACAGGAGAAATGTAGAATTACATGTTCTCAATTAAATCAATAATCCTATAGTTGTACTCCACTTGGGCTATTGATGGAGGGGCCAAATTACGGAAACTCCCCACTGTTAAATAAGAATGCCCAAATCAGTTATCTAAAAGTAATGTATATTTTCCATACTAGACCCCATAATTTAGTTAGTTCCCAATTAACTAAGGGTCCTTTTACACAGAAAGATTATGGCCGATTATAAGCTCCCATAGGCTATATACAAGGTAATTTGTGCTCCTAATAAGCTCCCATAGGCTATATACAATATACAATTGTTGCTCATCGAAAGGACAATTTACACAACCCTATTGTCATGAGTGCACTGAAGAACAAAACACCACTTAGCTATTCACGCAGCTGTTCCCTTCCACGATTGTTGGCAGCACATCCGTGTACACAGGACATTTCACATGGGGAATGATTTAAAAACAATTGAACATTAGTCCAAATGATAAACTCCCCATGTAGAGGGTCTAAACAAGAGGATAACACATTGGTTTGCACTGGACCTATTTAACACTGAATGTTAAAGTTATGTGAAATTTGGGGATTTTATTTTGGATTTTATTACACTATACAGGAGCAGAGATAGGAGTCCCTGTCCTTATACACAGAGTGGTCGGCATACACTGAATGACTGGACTGAGCGCAGAGAGCTGACCCCATTGAGTGTGCCGCCTGTAAAAAAAACAAAACATCTGTCTGTTCAAGGAATTGTAGCTTTGCAGGGAGACATAGAGTGTGTGCTTTAGACAAAGAGTATGTGCTTCTTGTCCCACAGTCTATATATATATGTTTTTGCATAGATTCAAATTGGCTGTTAAATCTGAATCAATTTTAATGGCTGAATAAACCAAATCCTGATTTTCAGAAAGGTTCCCTATATCTCTACCCTTGACCCCTTCAGACTATAATATTACAAGTTACGGGCACTAGATTACACGTGATAGGACGCTGATCCAGGGATTATTCTAATTGTTATTTTAGAGTCAGGAGGGTGTTTTCTCCCTGTGATGGGGCAATTGGCATCTGCCTCCAGAGGGGTTTTACCTTTCTCTGGATCAACACAGCTGGGTTATAACTATTAGTTTACCCATTTTTTTCCAGCTCTTTTTCTGCTCTATTAACTATATAACTATGACAGGAAACTTGAAGAAATAATAAGTATAGTTATGTGCTATACCACACATGGTATATACTGTATACAGCACAGGTCAACGGTATATACGAAGGACACAGCTGAACTGGAGCGGGTGCAGAAGAGGCAACAAAGGTTATTAAGGGAATGGGGGGGGGGGTTACAGGACCAGGACAGGTTATCACGCTTGGGGTTATTTACGCTAGAAAAAAGACGTCTTAGGGGCGATCTGATCCCAATGTACAAATATATGACTGGACAGTACAGAGATCTTTGTAGTGATGTACTGAGTCCTATGACAAGAGGACATCCTCTACATCTAGAGGAAAGAAGGTTTCACCATCAGCACAGACACAGATTATTTACTGCAAGGGCAGTGAGACTGTGGAACTCTCTATATTCTTTACTGCAAGGGCAGTGAGACTGTGGAACTCTCTATATTCTTTACTGTAAGAGCAGTGAGACTGTGGAACTCTCTATATTCTTTACTGTAAGAGCAGTGAGACTGTGGAACTCTCTATATTCTTTCACGGAAACTGAAGAGAAAGGAACGGCTGCACATCCCATCTATGGCTGATACTAATGCCGCTAGGCCTATATTAAAAATCAACACCAGAGTGTCTGTATATGAATTGATCAAGCCATATTGCCCCGTGTACCACTGCGCAGGTCCTCTGGTCCACACGGGTCCCTACGCTAACTCCACACCGTGTCGGTCAGCGACCGCCAACCCCGCAAAGCGTGCACATGCAGGGAAGGGAGGCCATGGAACGGCCCTGCAACCCCAATGTCACAGGACCAGACCCAAAAAGCCCCACCAAAACCCAGCCAGCACCACCGGCGGGGAAGGATGCCCCCAAACGACACAAGTATGGATATGGTATTACACTTACCATTGCTGCTCTCACAGAATGGGGAAGACATAGGGTCCAGACATGTGAGCACAGGCATATCCTGCTAATTTTGGTCATGTGGGTCTTATAAATATCTATTATTATAATTATTTCTGTATTCTTTACTGTAAGAGCAGTGAGACTGTGGAACTCTCTATATTCTTTACTGTAAGAGCAGTGAGACTGTGGAACTCTCTATATTCTTTACTGTAAGAGCAGTGAGACTGTGGAACTCTATTCTTTACTGTAAGAGCAGTGAGACTGTGGAACTCTCTATATTCTTTACTGTAAGAGCAGTGAGACTGTGGAACTCTATTCTTTACTGTAAGAGCAGTGAGACTGTGGAACTCTCTATATTCTTTACTGTAAGAGCAGTGAGACTGTGGAACTCTCTATATTCTTTACTGTAAGAGCAGTGAGACTGTGGAACTCTATTCTTTACTGTAAGAGCAGTGAGACTGTGGAACTCTCTATATTCTTTACTGTAAGAGCAGTGAGACTGTGGAACTCTATTCTTTACTGTAAGAGCAGTGAGACTGTGGAACTCTCTATATTCTTTACTGTAAGAGCAGTGAGACTGTGGAACTCTCTATATTCTTTACTGTAAGAGCAGTGAGACTGTGGAACTCTCTATATTCTTTACTGTAAGAGCAGTGAGACTGTGGAACTCTCTATATTCTTTACTGTAAGAGCAGTGAGACGTGGAACTCTCTATATTCTTTACTGTAAGAGCAGTGAGACTGTGGAACTCTCTATATTCTTTACTGTAAGAGCAGTGAGACGTGGAACTCTCTATATTCTTTACTGTAAGAGCAGTGAGACTGTGGAACTCTCTGCCATATGATTCTGTCATGGCTAATTTATCATATAAGTACAGGAGAGGCCTGGATGCTTTTCCTATATACTATATTACAAGTTATGGACACTAGATTACATGTGATAGGACACTGATCCAGGGATTATTCTGATCGCCATTGGAGTCAGGGAGGAATTTTTCTCCCTGTGATGGGGCAATTGTCATCTCCCTCATAGGGGTTTTTTGCCTTCAGCCCAGTAGGGTTTCTGTAGGTTGAACTTGATGGACTCTTGTCTTTTTCAAGCGTATTAACTATGTAACTATCAACTATAACAACCATCACCTAAACACAGCGCTCATATTGACCACTGAGCTCCCAAAACCCGACACCTTCCTTATGTGGTTTCTAGAATACTATGACATCACAGATTCCCTGTGCAGAGGAGGCTTGTAGGCCAGCAGAAAACCTCCATCTTCTCTACATGTGTTTGTAGACATGTCACTGTTACCACTAGATTATTATTATTATTATTATTATTATTATTATTATTATTATTATTATTATGATAAGAGCAAGAAAAATGTACAGAATTGTACAGTGCAGAATAATTCAAGACTTAGGTCCTGGATTCTGGATTCCGATGGATTAGTTGGGGGTTGTTATCTAAGGCTTTGATCTGGTAGACCTGACTAGTCAAACAATTGATAAAAGTTATTGAATTATTATTAGTCTGTCCATATATTTAGCATTAAGTCCAAAATAAATAGACTCTTATGTACAACCTATGGAATGGATCTCTATAACAATCTGATTGCTGAAGACTTTGAAAGAACATAAGAATATAACTAAGAAACCAACAAACTCCAATAACAATCTGAAAGCCTGAATGAATAATAAGTATTGAGTTTATAGATCCCGGAATCCTGTCCCTGTAGCTACACCGATGATGTCATTCTTACAAGGCAGAAATAATAATTGCTTCCACTATCACAAAATAGAGAATCAATCCATCACAGAGCAGGGAAGCAGGCGGCACGTCAGATGATTACAATGCACAGCTATCTGAGTAATACAAGATATAGAGATTACAGTATATAAAATAACCACTGATTTACTTAGTGGGAGTAAATTATGGGACTGAGAACTAAAATTGATATCTAGCAGACTGAACAAGTCAAATAATTATAAGCAAGTGGGAGAAACTCTGCGAATTGTGATAAAACTTTTCCTATACTGCATGTGTGTTGCTCTATTGACAGAAGTAATTGGATATTGCATACTCAACAGAATACAACATTTTTGCTCAATATAAAGCCGGATAGTATATTGTTTCCATTGCGTCTGCTTCGCAGAAGAATCTTAAGTGTATAGTCAAAGCTTGGGTAATAATATAGGTGGACATGCACTTGAAGGGCAGAAGAAGAAGCTACAAAAGATGAACAAGTTGGACCTTCTGTCTTCTATACGACCTCTCTACTTTAAATCACCTATTTCCTCTTTACTGCCCATATGTTTTGGGGTTTTGACCATAGAGAGAACATTTTCAATGATATTTGTTGTCAGTGTAAGGGATATAGACATGCGGAGTAGATAGAAGAAAAAGGCAACATTAAAAATGGTCCTCCTAGAATGGTGCCAGTCCTGGTCCTTGGTACTTACTTCTCCTTTATTTCCATGACATATAGATCACTACTAGAGATGAGCGAAGCAAATCAAGATTCGCTGCAAATCTCGCTGTCAATTTTCTGCGTTCTGCGAAATTCACCACAAAAAATGGTGGTCGCACGTGCTGTCTGGAGCATCACAGCATCACTGGGCAGGAGAAAGTGATAAACCATAATCCCAACATCCGTCCAATCAGCTGTAGGCCCCTGCAGGCAGTTAGAGAAGAGCAGGGAGAGACTAACAGCGATATAGGGACAGAGAGGAGAGGAATGCCGGAAATCGGATGGTTAATTGGCTGACTTTTTTTTTTTTTTTAAATGTGATTTTCCAATTTTTATGACTTGTCTCTGTCAAGTTTGTCCTTCTCTTATAGTCTCAGTATTGTAGCTACTATAGTTTTGGCTGTTTTATAAAAATTTGTTGTATGACCGAAAATTTTCGAAGCTTTTTGGCTGCCTCCTTTAGGTTTGTACGAAGCCAAATGATCGCCTTTGAATCCTGATGTCTGCCAGCTCCATGGAGACGGTGGATAAAGTCTGAGGCCTGCCTTAAAAACATAAATAATGTCATACACTATAGACTGTATTCATGTTTTTCAGATGGTCCTCGGGCTGTATCCACCTTCTCCATGAAGCTGGAAGACAGCAGGATTCAAAAAATCATTCCTAACTGAAGTGAAAGGAATGGAATCTACCCGGAACTATGGTCTTCTAGAACAATTAGAACAAAATTATTTGCCTATATGTGTATGACTATAATATCTTTATTATTAGTATTAGTGGCATCAGACAACCCCATTTCCAAATGCAAATCTGTTTTTAGCCAATGGTGCCAAAGAAACTGGTGTGTGTTCCTTCTCGCACTAGATACCTGATGGGAGAACAAGTGTCCAATGGAAAGTTTTTATTTATTGTAAATAATTTATTGGAAACAATTCTCTTACTGTATATTCTTAGTTATCGGCAGTGGGTTAGTCGATTGGAAAAGCAGGCTATGCAAATAATGTTTCCCATAGCTGTCCTTCACAGGTTAAACATGATTTTCTTTACCTTTGTTAAATATTTAATCAGTTTTAATTATATTTACCTTCTTTTTTTTTTTTTTTTTTTTTTTTTTTTTTATTTAAGGGGAAAGAAATAGTGATCTGAAGGAGGGAAGGGACATCATTCCACAGACAATGCTATACTGTATGTAATTTATAAAACCCATCATGTACAATTTGTAATCATCTGAAAGAAGATTGTAAGAGCCATCTAAGCTGATCATAAAAGTAAAGAAAAAAATCCAGCTGTACTGTCCGTGATGAAGTCTTACATCATAGGCATCTGGGAAAGAAAATTTCCTCCATCGAAGATAATATTGAGCTCAAATAAGCTTATGAAGAAATCCCATAAGGGATGAGCCGAGTAAGTATCTTACATTACAGATGTATCCTTTATTAACCTATCCCTAAACTCAACATATCCTGAGGTGTATGGTGATTTTCACAACAACATGATTGGTGACCCTTTATAATTATGTTTGTCTTCATGTAGACACCCAGGGATGGTTATGTAAAGGACTTTCTGAATGTTCTAACAACATGTCATGATATTTGGTCGGACTGAGAAATTAAAGCCCTTAAAGGGGTTCTCCAGCCAATATAGACTAACAAGTGAAGATGAGGAAACTTGCTGAACTTTTTTGGATGAACCTGAGATTGCATGAAACTAAATGCTCGGTGGCTGGAGAAGTTGGATGCAGCCCTAGAGAGTCCTTGAAACCATGGATACAGTCATAGGCTATTTTCACACAACTTATGTTTTCATAAAAGTACGGCCATTGTTACTATCGGCAACAACGACCGTACTTTGTATGAAACCATACGTTGCCTTGCCTTCTATGGGATCCTAGCCAGAGCGTATACACATCGCATACGCTCCGGCTGGGATCCATCACGGCGCCGCAAAGAACTGACGTGTCAGTTTTCAGCACCCGCTATTCATTGAATAGCAGCCGTAGAAAACAATGTCAGTGCACACTATTAAGCGAGCGGCTCTGGCCGTAGGCACCATAGTGTGCAGTGGTGAGTTCTGATGCGGGCACATCAGAACTCTGCGGGCCGGGGTGATCTTTTCAGAGACTGGCCGCTCCGTGACCTGGCCTGGTCATGGAACGTCCGGTCTCTTATGCCATGTGAACATGGCCATAGGCTGTAAATTGAGCCAACTGCTTTCAGCTCCATTCATTAACCAGCAGATCAGTGTGGCTGCCGGGTGTCAAGATCCTATTGATCTTGCCCTTTAATGACTCCTAACATGTTTGACAGGTTGTTAAACCTGCCGATTTTTGTGGGACTGGCGCTGACAATCTTTTGTGTTTGGAGGCCTCCTTAATCTTCTCTGACTGATGATGTGGTGGGAAAGAAGTATTGAGCAGGTGGAATTGATCTTTTGTGGTTAGTAAGAAGAGCTGCCACTGGCTTCTCTCTGCTTGTTCCTGATTGGTCAGGGTTTTAACACTCAGATCCCCTACAAATCAAAACATTTTTTATGTTGCTATGACATATTACATTTTTTTTTTTGGAATTGAAGATGCCTATATAGAAACGTGATATTGAAACATGGACTTTCTTTATAGTTTTTATTAATCACCGGCTGCTTCTGGTACAGTAGATGTTGGAAGCTGCATGATAGCTTGTAGATAGTGATGACTGTGGCAATTGGATTAATTCAGTAACACATGATTAGGAAAATTTTCACACAGCGTGAGGCCATGGCACAGAAGGAGTGGTTGTGGAAATTATCAGGTACTATATTTGGCTTGTATTGTGAAGAAATAATGTGTATTAACCCATCAGAAAGAAATTAAAGGGGTATTCCAAGAAAAATTAACATGTCCCCTATTCACTGGATAGTGGACAAGTATCATGGGGGGGGGTCTAACCTCGAACCCCCCAGAGACCTCCAAATCATCTCCTGGCTTCGGTTTTAAGAGTAGAGCTGCGGGTACGGCATGTGACCCGCAGCTCTATTTATTCCTTTGGAGGTGTAGGAAAAAGCCAAGTAGCCGGAATAGGACTGTACTTTGCTCTCTCTGGCACTTCCATAGGAATGAATAGAGCTGCGAGTCCCGTGCCTACCCTGTGGCTCTATTCATAACAAAGGAACTGGGGACCGATACGGAATTTGTTGAGGAGTACAGAGGTCAGACCCCCCATGATCTCTTACTTGTCCCCTATACTGTGTTATAGAGGCCACCCAGGTTCCTCTCTGTCACTGTAACAAGCCATGCACCTGTGTACAGAATATATACCAAGAACGAAAGCAAGCGGCGATGTTAGAAACCATAATACTACGATACAGGAAGCGCTCTCACTTTCCATTACGCAATATAAGTTTTAACTCCAATTGAAATCGAAAACATATTTTGTTGCATCCTTCCGGGATATACAGTACACTATTCTAAGATGACGCGTACAGTTTATAAGATAAAGTAAGACGAATAAAGACAAATAAAAGCATAATGTTTCCTCTTTTATGCCGTTCCATTGGTATTAAAAGCCCAAATGACAATTATCATGGCACTTCTATGTGCAATAACCCTAACTTCAGCTTAGTGAATCCTGGCAAATTACTCTAAGGAGCCTAATAATATATTTGCTCATCAGCAATCCCTCTGAGGCTAATTTAAAGCTCCACCAGCTGCTCCTAACATGTTGCCGTCTGCAACATTTCCACAACGACGCAAGAAGGATGGAGTCATAGGAGACTGGTACTCACTGTCGTACTACCTGCTACCGGCAAGCTTACGCTGTACAAGGTGTCTATGTTTGATAATCACCAGGTAGCCCCCCCCCCTTCTCCAGAAGTGATATGAAAGTTCATAAAAAAAAATGGAAACACTTTAAATTTTTTTGCATTCATTGTTCCATTACTTAAAGTGATCTCCGCATACATCTTCTGGAGACGGCAAACCATTATATTCCAATAGACATCCTGTGTGCGGATTCAGGCATACAACTAAGTGTATTTTGTCTACTGTACAAAGTTATTTCTATCTGATGAAGTACTGTACCTAATGGAGTCACTAAAAATTCCCCTGAGGAAGCTGTGGGAGCAGAGCAATACCCATGAGGCTGCACTAGGCTGGCTAAGCCTTATTACAGTATGTGTAAATCAGCCTATTTAGGTCTAACATTGCATAGGGTTGTTGTTTGTGCTTTCTGCACTTATACATTATGTTAGGCTGGGTTTACACTGCATTTTTGCTGTCTGTTCAACATAATCATTTTATTGGAAAAAAAATGATGAAAAAATGTATGCATTTATGTGCAGTCAATTTAAATCTGTTTCTGTTTTTTTTTATTTTTTTTATTGACTTCCATTATGCAAATACGGATCAAAACACATTCTTTTTTTAGTGTACACAAAAATGTGGTCGACCAGAAGATGTGGCTATTAGGCCTGTGGTTTCAAGCCTGTGGACTATTCTTGAGACCCTATTATTATGAAATTATCCACAATTCTTATACTACCCCGTCAGAGGGTTTTAAGTGTTCAATGGTAGATAAAATAATGAAAAAGTGAAGGTATCAAAATAATATGTGATCATTTATTAAGAGGCGACAATCTGGTACATTTTGAATTTCCTTAAGATGGAAAATGATGGGCAGGTGTAGTTTTAAGGATTATGGTAACATTCAGGTTTATGACAGAAAAGAAGACTTTGGCTGTGACTCTTCAGTCTTCATCATACTTCATGACAAATGGCCTTTAATGATCACTAAGGATAAAGCTACAAAACAGGATTTGGAAACCTGTGTCACGTGCTACCGTAGGTGCCATAGAAGGTGCCTCAAACCAATCTGCAAACTGAATCTTGGCTTGGCTGAAGGAAATCGTAGCTACTAAAGTCTGATGCCAGGAATTTAGGAGGATTTTTTTACATTACATAAAAAATAGACCAGACCCTAACTGTTTATGGAAGCAGATTTAAGGTTATTGTTTCTCCTGGAGGAGAGCAGCGAACTGGTGTAGAAGTCTTATTGGCCATGCAATGCCCCACTGGGAAAATAACATGCAGATTATTCCTCCTGCAGAAGAAAGAGCTTGGCACCACCTATTGGATGTAGCATCACTGGAAATCAATGTTTGGCCCCTTTAAGAGCCTTAAAAAGAATCCTACCAGCATGTAGCTGCCCCCAAACCACCAGGACCGCATTGTAGAGTTCCTCATGCTGCATCCGGTTCGGGGGTCGGCCTTTCTCCTGTGGCCTGTATTTTGAGGAAAAACTTCTTTTACTGCAGCTGCGCGGCAGGGTGGAGAGTCAATCTGGTGTGGCCTAGAGTATCTGTGTCCTAGGCTTAAAGTGCCTTTCTCCTTACCTCCCTTTATATTTATCATGCACCTGGGCTGCATGGAGATGGGGAGAGAGGCACCGCAGTCTGCTCTAGGCCACAAAAAGTACTCTTTCTTCAAAATACCGGCCAGGAGAAAGGCCGACCCCAAAACCGGATGCGGCATGAGGACTTCTACATTGTGTTACCAGTGGTTTGGGGGCGTCTACATGCAAGTTCAAATTTGCTTTAAAATTTGACTAAGCCAGACTTTATTAGCTACAGTAGCTCATTTACTAGCCTACAACTCTCACTGTCCATATTGTCTTTATAAAGTAATTTCATTAACTAAGACTGTAACTCCATCACCTTCTGCATCTTTCTAAACTCAGGACCTCTGTTAGGAGTCTGGGATAATATCACAGGCCCTGTACAGCTGCCAAATACGGGATTGGCAAATCCAAGCACCGGGAGGAGAGCTCGGGAGTCCTGTAGAATGGCAAGAAATGTATAGTCTCATAAAACTTGTGCCTTATGATAAAGTCGGCTCCGCTGTAACAGTAAACACATTCTAAACATCTACGAGAGACAAGTAGACAAGGAGAAAATATGGATTAATGGCGCACCTTGAATCTCTACAGACTCCCTGTCCGTCAGGGCTTTATCTGACGGCAAAGAGCAACTGTGCTCTTTAAAGGTTCTTCGGCTGAAAATGTCAGTACAATCTTTCCCTTGATCAATAGTTCTATATTCTCACTTTTTGGCATCTTCCTCAGTACACTCTCTACTGTGTAGTTTATCTCTTCCATGAATATACCATTCTTATCTTCTATCTCAGCTTCCAAGTATACCAAGCCCCACAATCGACTTAGTTTACTGTGAATAATCCGTTTGCTTTGTTGTTGGTGCCTCAGCTATCCCTTTTATCTCAGATGCTTGTTCTTTACTCGGGATTGATATTAGGTAACAGTGCGTGAAAAATATGTTAGAACATCTATGAACTCAAATAAAATAATGATAACCAATATATTTATTTAGGGGGTTTAAGGCGACGGCAAATCAAGGTTGTTCTTTGCACAATAAAATAAAGTTATACGATTTTCCAAGGTACAGTACTCTCTGTACCAATTCTTGTGGTTTTAAAAATGTCTGCCCGTTGTCATATAACAGAAACCTTCACTGTTCACCAGGGGCTAAAAATCTTTTCGGGTCAAGTGATGATCACACAGATTAATAACCCCTTAATGACACAGTCTATTTTCATTTCTCAGTTTTCTGCTATCAAAAAACCCACATATTTTGTTTGCACTAATTGTACTTTTTAAAAACACATCATTTAAATATGAAATATGCAGCAAAATGAAAAAAAAATAAATAAATCTATCTATGTTAATGGGATTAAATTGGGTCTTTCGTTTTTACACGGATTACTTTACTGACACTTAAAGGTGTATTCCCTTATTGACAAGCTATGCCTATCCACAGTATCCATGGGAATAACTAAGAGATGGTACAGGGATCCCGAACTGGATGGAGCTGCGTGCCACACAGAAACACCCCTGCTCCATTTATTCCCTATGGAGCTGCAAGAGATAAATAAATGAAGTTTTTGGCTACCTCCACTGGCTTCATAATGAATGAATTAAGCAAGGCTACATATACCCTGCCCACCACTTAGATTTCAGGGGCTCCGTTCTCAAGATTTTAAAGGGCTCCAGCAGTTGGACCTCTTGTGATCTCTTAGTTATACCCTATGCCTTGCATACTGAGGATGGGGCGGGGGACACTTTTTATTCAATGATTTAATGGGACTATTTGATTGCTTTTTCTACTTTATTTTATAATTTATGATGTGACTAAAGATTAGTGTAATGCTCAAGTCTGATCATTTGGCATTTGATTACTGGTGGCTGAAAAAATTGGATGTAGCCCAAGGCTGCCTGGAGAACATAGATACAGTCATAGGCGATAGGCTGTATTCATGCTTTCCCGAAACCCCTAGGGCTGCATCCAACTTCTTCAGCCACCGGTATTCAAATGCAGAACAATCAGACTCAAAGATTTGCTCAAAGTAAGGGCTTGCACATCTTTTTGTACAACATAAATAGTGAAATTTTGCCTTTCTTGGCTTGCAAATGGAATCATAACCCCCACATATATTTCAAACATTTGAAACAACATTTAGAATTTTTTTTTCCATTGCAGCCAAAAGTAAAAAAATAAATAAAAAAAATGACAAAAATCAGCAACTTAGGAACAGTATAAATCGGTTTGCCACAGATTTCTTTGCATCTTGCAGCATTACACATAAGCAATAGAATATAATGTGTAAGACCTTTTTGTTCCCACAAGAGAACACTGCCTGATAGTTATCAATATGCCGAGTTCCCTTGGTTTGACTGAAATTTTAGGCCAATAGCTAAAATTTTTGCAAAATGATTGGAAATTTTTGCTTAATTAGGTACAAAGAAGTAATTTAAAAGTAATTCAAACCACATTTTAAAATCTAAAGTTTTAAACTGAGGATTTTATCATAGTTAAGAGAATGATGACATTGCAATATGTTGTTACCTGTCAACAGCATAAAGATGGCGTATGATATGGGTTCTTATGCTGAATCAGGAGATATAAGTCTCATATCAGTCAATCACTTCAGCCCTGTGCTATTGACCCAGAAATGCCTCTTTATAACTATAACCCCTGTGAAATGCTGCATTGTTTCAGAGTAGATAAGCAGTTGTAATACAGAAGCTTGCTCTTATTTAAAGGTTAGTTCAGGCATCATGAAACAGTTTCCATTTAAATGAATTGTCCCTCAAAATCAAGTCCTCAGAAGAGAGGGCATAAATAACTGATCATAGGAGATGTGAACAATGGGACACATGTAAATGCTGCTTTATTCTTTATCACAGCCACTGGAGATTGCCAAAAGTCAATAAAAGCATTCGCACCACTGGTCCATTCAGTAGGGAGAGTTAGGTCCCTGTTCTTAAGATCACACCAGTCAGATCCCCTTAATACTAGGTATGTCCAAACCTGAAGATAAAGTATATCTTGGTTTCATTGGAAAATCCTTTGAAACAGAGTTTCAGAACCACATACAGTAGACTTGCAGCTCAAATTTTGCCAGCCAAACATTTTGCATCGTGAAGATTTTTGGGAAAAGGCTAAATTTCAAAAGTTTGTAGACTGATTTATGGGCTAAGAATCCAGATTGTAATATCTCGCTGCAGTCTCAGTGTGTTGCATAAGGTGGTTTTATTAACTCTGTTTTAATGTATTAATATAATGCATTTTGCTTTTTCGGGACAGTTTTACTGTACAGTATATTTACGAATTTTGAATCCAGAAAATACCTACGCTCGTTTCCATCCCTTTATCATCCTTACAGCACACATTTTAAAATTAGAGGCAAATTTATGGCGCATTTTATACCGCCATCTTTTAGAGCTGAAGAGTGGGATGAATCAAGCTAAGGTACATTATTATCCTGTTGAGATTTTTAGTGGAGGTCCAATTAATTTTGTGGGTTTTATACCGAGGTGATGAAGCCGAGGCAGTATTTTTATTTGTTTGCAATACACTAAATAAATTGTGTCCTCCAAACCGGAGCTGCTTCTTTCACTATCATTAATTTTATTTGAGATCTTTGTGGTCAGTTTATTAATAATCTAAAGAATTTCACAAACGTAAGAATTCTTACTTTGCAAATATCGATGAAAACAAATCCAGCATAAAAGTCACTTTTGCTTCTTTTTCAATTGTTACATCCATGTGGCATGGTTATGCCTACCTAATTTACTTGTTAAAGTCGGCCAGAAAAATTGAGATTTCAAGTGGCCCATTAATGAAATACTGAGCAATTATTCAATTGTATGTTTGACAAAGGTAAGCCAATAAACTTTTTGGGTAAACATTTTGCCACACAGCAGGAGAGAAGTGGTACAGCTCAAGAAATCAGGTAAAAAATACCAGTGGCTCTGTGTTCCACCCGCACACAATGCTACGTAGCAGGGTGCTTGGAAGGTGGGTGAAAAAAAAATTCATTAACGACGAGCAGAAGGCTTTAGCTGTTTTCCACTCAGCAGGCAACCCCTTTGTGGAGAACTTTTGTCCTACTATATGTGTATAGATAGCTTAAAGCCTCCAAATGCATAAAAAAATAGACTGTGTGAGAAGGGGTGGGGTGGGGGAATGGGTCGAAGGGGTGTGGGGGCATGGGACAAATATATTCTAGACATTTGATCATTGATCGCTCCATAAACAACATGTTATGGCTAACTCAAAACTAGGGATGGTCCGAACCCGCCGAGGTTCGGGTTCGGCTGAACCCGAACGCTCGGCATCGGATTCCCGCTGTCTGCCCACTCCGTGCAGCGGGCGGATGCAGCGGGAGGACCGCCTGGAAAACTGGGATACAGCCTATGGCTATGGCTGTATCCCAGTTTTCCAGGCATTCCTCCCGCTAGATCCGCCCGCTGCACGAACCCCGTCCGAACCAGGTTCGGATCATCCCTACTCAAAACCAAATCTAACACAAAAAAAGACAATGTTCATTTTCACTAATATTTATCTCAAGCCAACGGCAGCTTTACCCGATGGAGAAGTAACTAGCTGCCTCTCTCTAGAAATGTGAAGATCTTTGGACAATGGATGCCTTCTGAAATAATGAAGAGCCTTTGTTGTTGCTTTGTTAGTAATGTACAAGCATCACAATGCTCTCTCTGCAAGCTAATCCTTAGCGGTTTACTCATAATATATTTCTACTCATTACTTTTGACCATGGCATCTAAGGGGTTAAACTACTAGGTTCGAAATTGATCACACACTGAACAGCAGAACAACTGTCATGTATCTATTCCAAGCAATGGCTTCTGGCCATGTAACTGAGGGATTCAGTCCTTTCTCTTCTGCACTATAAGTATGTGGAGTCCTAAATACAATTCACAGAAAGGTAAGGTTGGACACATCAGTATTTTCTATAGAAAAGCATGAACCTAAGCTGAGGCTATGTTCCATATTATATATTCATTCAACCAAGTGATTTCATCGGCTACGAGTCCAGAACTAGTTTTATTTTTAGTAACAGTAAAAGAGCTGTCTGCATAGGGTTCCCAGTGCATTAGCCACATAGTGTCTGCAGTGGTGTGTGGTTTGCTCCGGCACTACTGATACGAGAATTACATTTGTTCTATAACACAAGCTTACTTTATAGTTACTCAGCTATTCAGATTGCATACTTTCATGCCTGAGCAGCCTTCTTTTCTGCCAGACACCATTCTGATACTTTGAATGTTAAATGTTTAAAACCAGACACTGCTTTAAAATGATGTGCGCTACAATTTTAAAAGATATAATATAAAACTTTTATGTTCTGAATCCCACTAAATGCTGGCCCGCATTATGGTTACACGAATGCCTGACATGGAAATATCTTTATAAGAGAGTATTTTCTACATGAATAGTAGGAGCCGGATTATGCAGTCATATGTAAAGACATTGTCCATCCCTCAACGACATTTTGACTAAACTTTAGGAAGAACATTTTCTAATATCTCTTTACGATGGCTGGAGCTAAGTTATTCTGATATAAAGCTCCTAAGTCACCCACATAGAGATAAAGGGATTGTTTAGCCATATCTTATGTTAAATTTTCAAGATGGGCCAAGATATGATCAAGTCCATGGTGACCCGCAGCAGTCCCCGCGCACCACTGTCTTGGTGGCACCCAGTCTTCACTTTTCTTTTTCTAGAGATGTCTCAAACACAAAAAAGTGCCCAATCAGCCAATCACCAACAGCACAGTCAGCAATTGGTTGACTGGGCACAAGAGATGAGCGAATTTAAAGTAATAATGAAGTGAAGCACTTCATTACCTCACCAATCCGGTCACCAGCCAGCTGCCTATTAACTCCATGCCACTTCATACCGCTCCTCTCCGAGTGCTGGGAAGAGTTGGATCCAGCTTCCCAGGACTGGATCCAGCTTTCCCCAGCACCTGGAGAGGAGCAGCATACAGTGGCATAGAGTTAAAAGGAAGCCGGCTGATGAGCGGATTGCAGAGATAAGGAAGCACTTTCCTTCTTTATTACTGTAAACTCCCTCATCTCTACCTACACTTCCCTGTCTTGAGAAACTTCAGGAAATGGTGATCAGTGGGAACGGGAAATGTTAAAATGGTGGCAATGGGGGAATCACAGCAGGTGAGTATTAACTTTTTTTTATTTTTTTAACCAGGTCTGATTACTATTAAACATCAAAGGAAATGCCCTGAAGACCCTCTAAAATAAAATAAAAACTCTATCTGTGCATCAATCATGCAGGATGCACAAAGCTCCTAAGTTCCTCCTATTGTTGACAGCAGGAAATTTATATAATCTCTGTATATGCTGGGAATGAGGAAATCGGTTTCCTAGCTAATTATGATGTTTATTATAATTATACAGAACAGAATGTTAGACCTAAAATAATTTGATGTTAGAAGGTGGAAGTCATTGCCATAGATTCCAGGATCGCTAAGTTTGTTCCTTTCTGCTTTCCTTAAACTGATTAATTAGGGGACTGACACTTTAGTATCCAGCAGAAGAAATACTTAATAAGAATAAAGAATATTATATCTAAAGGTTAACTAGACTGTATTCCAGCAGAACATTGGCCTCTTCCACCTTTGCTAATTTAGCTCATATCTATCTCACTAAAAGCCTAAGGCAACATTTACACGCCTGTAGTGCAGCCCCCACTACAAATAAGAATCTGTGGTGCGCCATGCTTCATCGGGCATTATATTGGCACCTCATTACCATAGTGATCCCTGACGCATTTAATGGTCCACATTACAGCAGGTTCTATTTTTTTGCGGATCTCAGCCCCAAACACATGTACGAATGTGTGAATGGGGCCAATGATTTACATAGGTCCTATGTCCTATCAGGAAGGGGTCAGAAAGGACTTGGGGTAAATTGTTTTAGTTTTTCTGCAACTAAAATAAAATCACTGACCTCAGAGGTCTCTGCTAACATACACGGCACATAACCGCATGGGCCAGTGACTGGCTACAGAATAACGCCATAATGATACCATGGTTGCAGGCCTGGTTGGAAACACCTGGCAGGGAAGTCCGCATGGTCTGGATGTGGCAGGGGATTTAGAAGTTGGTATATTTTATGCTGGTTGCTCTTATTACAGATTTTCTAAAATCCCTGAAAAACCCCTTTGAATGATTTTCATCTGTTCTGACTGTACAGGAAATCATCAAATCATTCAATGACTTCACAGTTAGCTTATGCGGAGGTTGTGTTTACAGACAGGAGCCAGTGTGAATCTACAGAGCTACAGCATAAACACATGAAGAATAGCATATCAGATATCTTGATAGAATAGATGACACTATTACTAAGACCTTATTCACACATCCTGCAAAGTTGTCCGTGATTGCGGATCTACAATCACGGATCAACTTATTGCCCGTTGATTTCTGTTGGGCTATCCACACAGTCCATTCTACTGTGGATCTGCAATCCGTACTGCAAAAAAAATGTCCTAGTGCAGATTATGATTGCCAGGATCTGTGTTTCTTGTGTCCATAAAAAAAAAAAAAATCAATTCTAAGCAAACTAGTTTTTTTTTTTTTATTGGTTTAACATTTGTGCGGATGCGGATGTACCACGGATGCAATTACGGACCATTTTTCACGGATCACAGAGTACAAATAGCAGACCTATTTAAAGACCTGAAAAATCAATGAACGCATGACTGAGCACCAAGGGAGCACTTAGAAGATTAGAAAAACATGGCTGCTTTCTTCTAGAAACAGCAGCACATCTGTTTATGTGCTGTATGTATGTACGTACGTACGTACGTACGTACGTACGTACGTACGTACGTATGAAGTGAATTTGGTGGAGATGCAATACCAAACACAACCTATGGCAGGGGTCCTCAACTGGTGGCCCGCAGTCCAAATGTGGACCATGGAGGCCAGTTGTCCGGACCCCTGCTGCAGCTCAGTATATCTGTATACTGAGTTGCGCTCTGCACAGTAACTATGAGTGCTCGTAACAAGCGCTCATAGTTACCATACAGCAGCACTGACAGAGAGGGAGCAATTGGCCACAGCAGTCACAACAGGCCGCTCTCTGTCTCTGGTGCCGGCGCTTGAGTCACTAGAGCACCGACGCCAGGACAAGGGGAGAGCGCCCTCTTTTGACTGCTGCAGTGCGGCCACAAGAGGGGAAGAGAAGAGGAGACGCCCGGACCCAGGTAAGTATAAGTGATATTGTTTTTTTTTATGTTATATGCTATATGCGAGGGAAACCACAGGGGGGCTATATACTACTAGGGAGCACAAAGCGGGGGTCTATATACTACTGGGGGAGCACACAGGGGGGCTATATGGGAGGGAAAGCACACAGGAGTTTTTATACTACTTTGGAGCACACATTGGTCTATATACTACTGAGGGAGTGCACAGGGGGTATATACTACTGGGGGAATGCACAGGGGGCTATATACTACTGGGGGAGCGCACAAGGGTCTATATTCTACTGGGGGAGTTCACAGGGGGCTTCATACTACTGGGGGAGCGCACAGGGGGGCTATATACTATTGAGGAGCACACAGGGGGCTATATACTACTGGCGGAAAACACAGGAGGACTATATACCACTGGGGGAGTGTACAGGTGTCCATATACTACTCGGGGAGTGCACAGGAGTCTATATACTACTGGGGGAGTAACAGGGGGGCTATATGCTACTGAGGGCAGCCAACCCCTTTGTACATCATTTCAAAGAGCTGGTGAGAGAGAAAAAATTTCCCACTAAGATTTCCCACTAATAAGCATCAATTCTGTATGTAAATAGTTCAACAACATTTGTGAAAAATTAACAAAACACGTTTACTACGGATGTTCAGCTCGGAACTTCACCTGACAATAGACCCCAGTAATTGGACCTTCACTAAAAGTTGTTGAGTAGCCCTGACCTACAGGTGAGGTGCTGTTTTTGGAAGAATACAGTCATGCTTCCTAATTCTGCTAAAACCCTTTAAATAACATGCCAGTCTTCTTGTGATGTAGAAACTACACATCCTCTTCTTCCTCAAAATAGAAGCTGTAATGCGATAAAATTCCGATACGATAATAAATCTGTGACATTTCAACGGAAAGTACGAAAAGAGTATTCATAACCCATATGTCGCGTATTGAGATTATAGAATAAGCCGATAAAATCTGCAGTCAAAAATATTCATATACAGTATCCAAAAAATTAATTCTTCTGGTCTTCTCCAACGTCATCAATGAAATTAACTACTCCCCTTGTTTAACAACGTGCAAAAAGATACACTTACCTCTTTAAGACAGCCCATGAAGTTGTTACTGACTGGTGACCCCGGCAGGTCAGCTGTGCTGGGGCTACCTCCAACATAGAAAAAGTCATCTGAACCCAGCATGGTGTAGTCTTCTTGAGTGTAGCCTGTTGTGGTCAGAATCCCATCCACTGAAATTGTTACCTACATAACAAAGCACAGGGAAAGGACACGCTATACTCAGACCTAAATACTGCAGTTCTGGGA
Organism: Dendropsophus ebraccatus; assembly: GCF_027789765.1. Classification (NCBI taxonomy): domain Eukaryota; kingdom Metazoa; phylum Chordata; class Amphibia; order Anura; family Hylidae; genus Dendropsophus; species Dendropsophus ebraccatus. The sequence continues at coordinate 5,509,205 of NC_091468.1, forward strand.
TGTGCCTGATTTGAAACCTAGTTTGGAAATCCATTTTCATGTCTGTTTGAAGTTTGGTCTTGAATTCTAGATTCCCCTAAAAAGGATCTATACTACTGTATTTCAGCTATTGTCTGATTAATGATCTAGTGTCAGTATTGTCCCTACAGCAACTGAACAGTTATTTAGCAGACACAAAAATGGTGTTAGTAAAATGCTTTCTAGGTTAGTTCAGCTGTTGTACGTATTAGTAAGTTTAGTAGTCTGTCATTGACTAGTTAAAACATGCGTTTGGGGAAGGGGAGACATAAATGACGCAAGCGGTTATAAGCACCACCACTATTTGCACTGATAACAAATGAGCAGCAGCGAAAGAACTAAACATGCAAACGTTAAAAAAAGTAAAAAAAAAAATAATAAACGCAAAGTAAACAATGTTTATAGCGCACTCTAGTGTGCACATGCCATCCACACTACAGACCAGAAACAAAAGACAAAGGGGGGAAATAAGTAACTAGACTGCTTGTGATTAATAAAGATGTATGGACAGTACAAGTCAAGCGTTCATGCCATGCATTATGAATGGTTAGAGAGTGGCCGAGCCAGTAGCCACCTGGGCCAGCCAAAGGTTAGCCTTGTTTTGGTTAATTACAGCTTGATGCAAAAGGTAGTTAAGGTAATGATGCCCCTATGTGTGAGTAAAAAAAAAAGAAACCAAGAAAAAAAGAAATAGGAAAAAAAGAAAAAAAAAAACTTGATAGGGACAGGTAGAACTAAGGAGGTCAACAACAGATGAAAAGAAGGAGTTGAAAGTAAGCAGAAGAGTACCAACCGCAGTTCCTCTTTTGTAATGATGTCTACAGTTAAAAGAAAGAAAGAAAAACACACGGCAAACCCAAAATAAGAAACAATTAGAATGATATCTACCGAACAATGTAGTTTGTTTACCATAGCGTGTCCAATGCCTGAGTGCTTTGTGGAGAAGGGGGGAGAAAGGAAATTAAAAACTGTGAACATAATAACGATTGTTACTTAAAAAAATAAGATGGTCACTACCATGTTAGTACATTTTTTGATTCAGGTAACGGTTAGTAGAATGACACATTCCATGAGTGACATGTTAGTTATTAAGCATGTTAGTAACATAGAAAAAAAGGGCAAAAAAATTTTACAAGAAAAAAAGCAGACTAACAAGTAGGCCTCCACCGAGGCAACCACAATAGTATTTGTCCTGCAAATATATTTCATAACTTATCAGCTCTGTACTGAACAAAAACGGACACATGGTCGCTAGTCCCCCATTTATTTTTTTTTTGTCTTTAAGCTTAATACATCTGACAGACATAAAAAATGGCTAAGGAAACAACATGTCTGCTTCCTCAACATTGTTTTCTAAAACTCAAGATTTTTTTTCCTCTGACTTCATTTTTTGGACAAATTCAGAAATTATTATTTTTTTATTCCCCTACTACTGAATTTACAGCTCTCAAGGAATCCTCCTCAACTCCAAAACTTCTTTCGGTCATACTGATGGGCTTTTGGGGTCACAGATTACTGCAATGAAACAAAGCAAAGAAGATCCTGACACAGAAAATGAGTTGAATGGGTTTCTGTAACTGCCTTGTTAAACATGCACCAAGTAGGTTTGTACAACGTCTCATTCATTACTTTACTGTTGTTATTTCAGTGATTATTCAATTATTGTTTGAACTAATGTCATGAGCAAAGGCAAATCTAGAAAGTTGGGCATTTGTTGACTTTCTTTAGAATGAATGGAAGAGCCCTACTACTTATGGTGCAGACAAAATATTTAGGACATAAACTCTTTATTAGGATATTAATTACTGTATTTTTCTGACTATAAGACTTAGACTAGAAAACAAAAAAAAAGGGAAAAAAGGAAAAAGAAATTGCCCAATCGAGATCATGGGAGAATGAAATTTTAATTCTGTGGGAAAACCTATTGGAAAGCTATGAACCTGAATTCATTATTATAGCCCCCCAATCTTTTGTGCCCTCTCCGACATATTGCATGATATGATTGTAAACGTAAGCGTCAACTTTATAAATGTTAATTTATTGGGGGTTGATCATTTCTTGCACTTGCGTTGTGGTAATTACCAGAGAGGTTCATTAACTAATGTATGACGTAGGCAAGTGTGACAGAAAGAGAGTGAAGGAAGCTCGGTGAATACCCAAGACTATCGCTGTGTACTGTTCCATAGCTAGGGGGTAGATACTGGGGGTTCGGAACAGCTGAACATTCATGTGTTCTCTATTGGGAGGGCAGCGGTAAGCCATCGCCAGACTGCTCTGACCCTGCCTTTCCTTCCGAGAACTAAAGGGTAAGCAAGTGCAGATCCATCACACGTGGCCCTCAATAGGGTCAGCTGATCTCATCATTAAGTATATTGGTTATGTAAGATCAACATTTATTGATCAGTCTATGGCAACCTCAAAATATAGGCATTTTTCTACTTGGAAAGTGACAAAAATGTGTGAATGATTTTGTTGGCCAATAAAGTTATCTACTCCTTTAACATGGATTTATAGACTACACGGTACCATACTATTTTTCTATAATGATTATCCCAAAGAGGAAACTAAGAAAATTACTTACAGTAAACTGTGCTGCAAATCTGTGAGCTATGGCTAAAGATTTTATTTTCTGACCTTAGGACAGTCATAAATATGTCAAAAGTCACGAACCTAATAAATCTGGTACAAATTGTTTGTTTAGACTGGTAGATTAGATGCCAGTCTAAATAGAAGTGGCCTTTATCTTTACCCCGAAGGAAAGAAAAACTGCCCATGGGCCTATCTTGGACAATACCAGGTTGTTTTAGTTTTTGAGGGTTTGGGCTTTTTGTTAAGGGGTCTTTTTTTCTCTTATTCTCATCATCATCTATTCAGTCTTATAGTCCAAAAAATATAGTAACATGTATTGAATAAAACAAAAATGCAATTTACTCTTTTGGTATTTCCCCATTTCCCATATACTTACAGAAATTAATAAATCTTTATCCAGATTCCATTTTTCGGAATAATAAGGAATGATTAAGAAAATTGTTTCCCCCGAGGAAAACAATACATATTATTCAATTTCATTCAGTTTTTACAAGATATATTCAAGTTATATGGGTGTGATGTATAGTTAGATATATATCCTTAGTAATTGTTACAATGGTGGAAAAAAATCTAAAAATATATGGAGGGGCAGCCTCTAAACAAAGGAATGTGAGACTACTGCTGGTCACAGTGTTTAGTCTTCAAAAAGGGTGAAGAAGACTTTGACCTGTTGTAAATTAAACTTTAGATGTCATATCTGGAGCCTGATTGTCAAAGTATATGGCTCTATATGTATTACAATGTGCACATGAAGGGTATTTAAGCTATTTTCCCAGCAAACACACCTGTTGCAGGAATATGGGGTACATAGGGGCTTAGATTTTCTATAAATAATAGGGGGACCCATGTTACTAAACAAGATATCGAAGGGGTTGTATACTTGTCTTCAGAAATAGCACTACTTTTCTCCATGGTCTGGGGCAGGGATTGGGTCAGATATTAAGGAACAGTGCTATACAAGTGAATAGGACTTAGCTGCAATACCAACACATCCCACTGACAAAAGTGGCACTGTTTCTGGTGGGGAAAAAAGTAGACAATTTCTAAAGCATGTGTATACTGCTAC